>NC_060268.1:134140784-134440784 GCF_021613505.1 Equus quagga
TGAAAACCTTACTATTGTAAAAATTATTCTTAAGATTTATACAATGGCCAATTTATAAATCTTTCCCTTTGTAACTGGAATGATTGGAAATTTTCAGATCTTTGAAGATTTCAGTTTTATTGGTATAGCTTTAAAGATCATAATATTTTTTAATGGTTGCGGAAGTTCAATTGGTACAACCCAATAAATGTTTACTGAGCACTTCCCTACGTTCAGATCTGTAGGAGAGTCAATTAAATAAGAAACAGTCCTCACTTTAGAAGTTTATAACCAATAGAAGGTGATCACTTGAAAATCACATTTTGTCTTTTATTATTATAGTTTACACAAGTGTCATAAATGAAGTGATGCGGGAGTTCACAGGAAGTCATCCAATTCTGGGCAATCACATATGATTCCACGAATAATAGTATTTTCCTACTATTATAAATGAACTATATATCCACTATCATAGTATTTTCCTCACCAATGAAAATGATTTTATTGCTTTTTGATCACAGAAGTAAACAGAATCATTGTAAAAGAGGTCACGCAATACAAGATAGTAAAAATATAAAAGAAACAACTAAAAATCACCCACATCCCATAAACCATCAACATTTAGATAAACATTTTCCAAAATAATTTTCTGTGTAATCAAATATGCACATAAAAATAAACTCCTTCCTTTTATTTTGCTATATTTAATGTTATATATGCATATATTTATTTATTTTGAGAAATGGCACAATGTGATAGTTATTTTGTAATCTTTCCTTGTCAGTCTCATGTGAAAATTCACGAACTCATCGTTTTTTTTCTTTTTCTTCTTCTCCCCAAATCCCCCCAATACATAGTTGTATATTCTAGTTGTAGGTCCTTCTGGTTGTGCTATGTGGGATGCCACCTCACCATGGCTTGATGAGCAGTGCCATGTCCGCGCCCAGGATCTGAACTGGCGAAACCCTCGGCCGCTGCTGCATAGTGTGTGAACTTAACCACTTGGCTGGCCCCCATGGGCTCATCATTTTTAATGTAGTCTTAAATTGGATGGATGTACAAATATGTGCTTAATCAATTTCTTATTGAGGAAGACTATTTTCCAAATTTTCATGATTGTAAAAAGTAACACCGGGATGAAAATCCTCATAGACATATCTCTGCACAAAATGAATTATCTTCTTGAGACAAAGCCTGAAAATTAGAGTTGCCAGGTCAAAGGGTATACCTTTCTAAAATTTTGATACATTTTGGGGGCCAGCCTGGTGGCACAGTGGTTAAGTTTGCACGTTCCGCTTCAGTGGCCCAGGGTTCGCCGGTTCAGATCCTGGGTGCAGACATGGCACCGCTTGTCAAGCCATGCTGTGGTAGGCGTCCCACATATACAGTAGAGGAAGATGGGCATGGATGTTAGCTCAGGGCCAGTCTTCCCCAGCAAAAAGAGGAGGATTGGCAGCAGATGTTAGCTCAGGGCTAATCTTCTTCTTCTTCAAAAAAATAAAATTTTGATACATTTTAATAAATTGCACTCTAGCAAGGTACCAATTTCAGTTTCTACAAACAGTGTAGGACAGTTTCTCACACATAGGCTAACACTCAGGATTGCCAATCTAATAAAAGGAGAATGGTATCACATTATCTTCTTTGTATTCTTTGATAATTAGTGAGCCTGAGTATCTTTTTCACATATTTAGTGGCCATTTTCTTTCTTCTTCTATGAAATGCTGTTCATGCTGTTTATTTTACTGTTGGGTGTTTTTGCTTTTCTTATTGATTTATAAGATGCTAGGAATATTAATCCTTTGTCTAACGTGTTATAAATAATATTTCTCCTTTAAAAATTTTTCAAACTTGTTTTTGGTGCCTCGTTCTATTAAAAATATAATTTTGATGCTTTACAATTACCAATCTTTTCCTTAATGGTTTATGTGACATGCTCAGAAAGGGCCTCCCCATTCAAAATTATCAACAAATTAGAAATAAATTCACTCATATTTTCATCTAATTCTAGTTTAATATTGTAACTTTAGATATTTTATTTATCTGGCATTTTCTTTGATGTAAGGAGTGAATTGGTAATGAGCATTTTTCCACTTTCCATATTTCAATCATTGATTTGAATGCCGTCTTTATCCTATATTAAGATCCTATATGTACTCATAGCTATTTCTTTACTGTGCTACCTCCATCTGTTGGTCTTTTCCAGATCCTGTATTATTGTATCCGGTAGGATGAGTTTCCCTTCATTACATCGTAGTTTTATTCTTCTAGGTGGAAGAATAATTTTGCTGTATTCTCTCTTCTCAGTGTAGGAACCCCACAATGAGGGGATCCCAGCCACAAATTTTAATAGGGTTTTGGGTGGCTCTGCATTGGATTTAAACATTAAGAACTTAAATTTTCACAATATTGAGTATTTCCATCAAAGAAGAAAGTATGCTTCTTCTTTTGTTCAAGACTCCCTTTATTTTCTTCAGTAAAATTTACAGTTTATCTGGGTTTAGTATATCCTTTTGACTTTCTCATAGCTATCGAAAACTTTTCTTACTTTTGTGGAGTTTTTATTCCAATATATTTTCTAATTGTATTGTTTAAATGTAAAAATGCTATTGACTTTTATATTTTAATTTTTAATAGCCACCAACTGAATGCTAGTTTTTTCTAGAAATTTTCAATAGATTTTCTTGGATTTTTCAGATAAATCGTTCCCCAATTTGAAGCTAATCATAATTTTGCCATCTCCTTTCCAATATTAATACTTCTTAGACTGAATCGTGTGCCCGCCCTTCCCCCTCCGATTTTTTACGTTGAAGGCCTAAACCCCAATTTGACTATGTTTGGAGTAAGAAAGTAATTAAGGTTAAACGAGGTCATAAGGATGGGACCCTGTCCAATAAGATTAGTGTTCTTATAAGAAGAGACGCCAGAGAGCTCCCTCTTTCTCTGTCCCGTGAGGACACAGAGAGAAGGTGAGTGACTGTAGGCAGGAAAAGAGCTCTCATCAGAAGCTGACCGTGCTGGCACTCCGACCCCAGACTTCCAGCCTCCAGAGCTGAGAGAAAATAAATTTCTGTTGGTTAAGCCATCCAGTCCGTGGTAGTTTGTTATGGAAGCCCAAGCAGACTAACATACTTCTTATTTAATTTTCTTATTACATTGGCTATAAGTCACAAAAATGTTAAACAATAGCAGCAACGCTTGTCACTATTTTTAATGGAAATGCTTGTGGTATTTCATATTTTAACTTTGGTTTGGGAAACACATACTTTTAAAACGTCAAATATCTTTCTATTCCTATTTTAATCAGAGTTGCTATCAGCAATGTGTGTGATTATTAAAATTTATCAAACACTTTTTAATATTTATCAAGAGAATAACGTAACGTTTTCTTCTTGTCTATTAAGGGATAACTTATGTCATGGACCGTCTCTGCATTCCTGCAATAACTCTACTTGATCATAGTGTGTTATTCTTTTAAAGTATCACTGAATTCTACTCAGTAAAATTTTATTTAGGTCATTTGCACCAATATTCAGGAATGAATTGCTTTGCAGTTTTCTTTTGTAGATAACTTTTAACAAGGTCTGAAATCATTATTTTGACTTCATAAAAAAAAATGAGCAGCCTTTCCCCTTTCTGCAGCCCTGGAAGAGTTTAAATATATGTCGACTATCTGTACTCAAAGGTTAAGAAAAATTCATCCCTGAAGACTTGTTTTTAGTTTTCGCCCTAGAGCTATTGATTGGTTTAGGCTTTCAATATCATCTTCTGTCTATTTTGATAATTTTTTCTTCCCTTTCATCCACATTTCTCTGTAGTGATCTATGGCCATTTCTGCTTTCTAATTCATATTTATTTTTATAGTAGTGCTTTTCCTCTATGTTTTAAAAATTTAGCCTAGCTATTATTTTATCTGTTTTCTTTTTAAAGAAGCAATTATTGAATTTATTTAGAAATTCTATTGCTATTCTTTAAAAAAGTTCATTAATATGTGCTTTTATCTTTTATTTTTTTTTTTAAGATTGCCCCTGAGCTAACATCTGTTGCCAATCTTCTTTTTCTTTTTTTTCTCTTCTCCCCAAGGCCCCGCATACATAGTTGTATATTCTAGTTGTAGGTTCTTCTAGTTGAGCTATGTGGGACACCGCCTCAGGATGGCTTGATGAGCAGTGCTAGGTCTGCGCCCAGGATCTGAACTGGTGAAACCCTGGGCTGCCGAAGTAAGCAAATGATTTAACCACCTGGCCACATCGCCGTCCCCTGTGCTTTTATCTTAATTAATGATTTTCTTCTGATTTCTTTGCTGTTACTGTTGTTTATTTCCTAAACTCTTGAGTCGAATGCCTTATTAATTTATTTTTATTTTTTATTGTTTCATATTGAAACAACTTTAAGGTCCTGTGCACAGCTTTGGTTATGTCCCATAGGTTTGGCAATTAGTGTTTATATTGTTATTTTTCTGGCAGTTTTGGTTTAGATTAACTCTTTGGCTAGAGTCATTCAGGAGGATTTTAACATTGGCAAGCAGCTATTGTAATGCTTCCTTATGCACTTGTTTTTCATTCCTAATTTTAATGAATTATTGTCAGACAGTGCATTATGTACTATTTCTAATACAGAAATTTGTTGAGGCTTTCTTTGGGGACTAAAATATTACATGCAAAATTTTTTGATGACTGCTTAAAATAATGTCTTCTCTGTAGATAATAGATGAAATGGATATAGTTTGTGTGTGTGGTATATGTACAACACATTAATGCACACCAGAGGCCATCCACCATGGAAGAACTAAACAACCGAATAGACAAAAATGACCCAGCCAGTTGACATCAACTAGCTTTTGCCATCAGCCTTCTCATTGCTGGTATCATGGCCACATGGCTGGCCATTTCAGCCCTATGTGGGATGTTCTGATGGCTAATTCTCACTCCAGAGCTCTCTGATGGGTTGGCTGAGGTTTTGTAGCTCATTGTCTGCATTGTTGTTCAACGTCTTTCTGTCTAATCCTGCTTCATTGCCCTTCCCTTTAGAGGTGTTTATCCCTAGAAAAGATTTTACACCCAAACTCCATCTTAGCATCTTATAATGAGAAAACCAACTTGTGACATTTAATTCTATAGAATGCATCATTCCTTAGTCCTCTACTTTCAGTTGGATTTGGCCAAATGGAGCCCCAAGCAGGATGTAAGAGAGAGGGCAGGGGGAAAAGAGAAGTCAGGGTATTTATTGCCCCATTCTTTATTGCTTTGTTTTAGTTCTGGCCTACACTGTGCTTGTGACTTCAGTTCCAGTTTTGTGGCTCCTCTTCCATGATTCCATCTCTTATTAGATTCTAGTGACTCCTCGCCCTTCCCTTTCCTCTTCAGGCTTATGGGTAGTTATACTAGTGCGAAAAAGCTAGAGTTGTTGCTGTGAAAGATTACTTCCAAATCTCAATGACTTACAACTACAAAGATTATTGCTCACTGGTTGTGATGGTGCTTCCTGATGTCCAATCTGGGATCCAAGTGATGGAGAAGCACAAACTGGCTTTAAAAGCTTCTTCCCATCTGTTTCATGACATTTCAGCTCACACTTTATTGGCCCTGACAGGCCAAGTCTAACTTTAATGGAGCAGGGAAGTGTAAGCCTCCCCAGGAAGAGGCAGAAATGGGTGAACAGTAATACAATCTACCAAAAGTATTAATGCCTTCCCCACTGCTGCTTGTAATGGGTTCTCACCAGCCTATGGAGATTTTTGTTCCTATGTAAATAGATCTTTCTTTAAGTTTTTTGAGGATGCTGTCTGTTGCATGCCCAAAATCCTGATAGATACTGTGGTGTTCAGTGAGTCTCTGGCCACCATCTCCCTTCAACATAATGTAGTTTTTCTTTCAAGCATTATAATAATTATAATTTTTATACTTTGTTAATTACTAATTTGGCCTTAATTTTATGCTCAATTGAATTCAGTACTCACCAACCATCTCTCATGTGACTTTGCCATTCCCATAGTTTTTATTTAGATGAATCTATATATTGGTCGGACTGTGTGGACAAATGGATTTTTAAAAATGCTACCTAGATACCTGGGAGATATGCTTCCACAAACTTTGTTCATTTTGGATTAGTTCATATTGTCTTGACATTTGAATACCAATTTGACTGAGTATGCAGTTCTAGAGTCAAATCTCTTTTCTCCCAAAACTCCATTGACATTGTTCCATGATTTTCTTGCATCTAAAGCTGCTAAGGAGAATTCTTAAGTGTCTGTTTTTTGGTGAGGAAGCTTGTTGCTGACCTAACATCTGTGCCAATCTTCCCCTGTTTTATGTGGGACGCTGCCACAGCATGGGTTGAGAGTGGTGCTGAGTCCGCCAGGGATCCGAACCTGCGAACCCCAGCCACTCCCGAAGTGGAGCACTGGAACTTAACCACTATGCCACGGGGACAGCCCCTAAGTCTGTGTTTTTTGTTTGTTGTTTGTTTTTACCATTTCCTTCATTGGTGACTTATTTTTGTTGCTTGAATGCTTTAACCTTGAAGTTCAACACCTTCACTTGGATATGTATAAGAGTTTGTCATTCTTTGTCTTTTTCTTCTAGAAGTGGCTTCTTCTGTTTTTCATATCCCGTCTTCCTTCACTTCAGAAATGATATTTGAATTATATCTTTGAATGATTTTTTAAAATTCCACTAATTCTGCTGTTTTCTCCAGATGTAGCCATCCTATGTATAGTGGTCTCCATTGGATCTGTCCTAATCCTGGTCTCTATGTCCTTTCCCTCACATCTCTTGTGGGATTTTCTAAAGCTGGTTCTCCATTTCATGGGTTGGTTTTTCTAGAGTATCATTTCTATTCTTCATTATTTCTAAATATTTTAAAGTTCTTCAATATGACTATTTTTCTCTGTCTTTTGAATATCAGTTCCATTTTCATTTTATTCTGTTTTGTATCTTTGTATGTCAGAAGGTTCCCTTAATCTCTATGGAGATACAAAGCATTTATAGTTTAAAATCTTTAGTGAGCATCCTTGTTTTTTTCTCTCCTTTCCTCCCCCCTCCATTCGCTTCTTCTCCTTCCTCTTTTTCTTTTCTTTTCTTTCTCTCCTTCTTCCGTCCTCCTCCTTCTCTTCCTTTTTTCTGCATTGTTGTTGTTACAAACTCAATTTGTGTGTGTGTGTGTGAGGAAGACTGGCCCTGAGCTAAGATCTGTGCCAATCTTCCTCTATTTTATGTGGGATGCTGCCACAGCATGGCTTGATGAGCAGTGCTAGGTCCACACCTGGGATCCAAACCTGTGAACCCCAGGCCACCAAAGCAGAGTGCATGAACTTCACAGCTATGCCCCCAGGCCAGCCCCTACAAATTCAATTTTTAAAAACTACTTTCTTATTTTTGATTCAGGGAATCTCTTTCCAGTGCCCATTAACATCCCCTCTTCAAATCAGTAATTGAAAACTAAGGGAGTAAACCACAAAACAGGACAAACTCCTACCCTAGAGAAGCAACCTCCAGTTTAGGAGTTTCAAAAATTTTAGAAAAAAACAAAGAAGGAAGGCTCTCATGTCTGATGGCTTAACGTTTGCCCCAAGATGGCACTGCTTTTGATTCAAAAGACAGTCAGAGATGACAGCATGCTGCTTGGAGAAGCCATTTCCCATGTACTTGTCAATCTTCTCATCAGAAGTAGAAGAGTAGACCCTATACTGAGTATTTTCTGGCTTGTTCAAAGCTAACAAGAAGAAAAAAGTGGAAATCTTTAGATTTTTCTATCATATCTCACCTGAAACCCTGTACTGTGTTCATAAACTGGGGAATTTAAGCTAGGCTCTCAGTGTCCTCTCTCAATGTGGTCTAACTAGTATTGTACCTCATAGTTGTTTAGTGGCATTTACAGTATAGGCTGAATCTTTCTTAGTTGGAAACCAAAGAAAGAAGTTTTATAAACATGCCCATATATCATTACCTTTCCAAGAAGTCCATTATAACTTTCATAATTTGTTTTACTAAGACCCGGGAAAGCAATGATCACTCTTAATGTTTGGCTTAAGATAGAGGAAGTCAGGGCTTTATTAATACTTCCTGAAACTCTGAGGCATTTAGAAGTAAATTATATATTGGAATTATTTTATTCCATTAGTAAGTGTATCCAAAAGGTAATTTATTTAACCTAATGATTTTCTGTAAAATTAACAAAGTGTTTTCAAAGCATATTTATGAAATGAAAAGTAATTGAAAGTTTTTTCATTTGGCAATTTTGCTGGACTTTTTATTATGAATTGGAAATCAATTTCCAAGCACCTAGAAGATATAGGCATTGGGCAGAAATTAACATTTTTTGTGACAAATATATCCCATCAGATTACTCAAATTTATTTTAATGACAGAGTAACAAGCTGTTAGATGTCATGAAATAATACCTGAATTAATAATTTTCATTAGATAAACTTACCATGTCTTTTCTCAATGAATTGGTAAATATTTTGTTTTAAACTTAGTTTTTTGAACTTTTTCCAATAAATTGTCTGCTTCATTAACTGAAATGACCTTTCTTGATTAGTGGCTTCACTCAATGTAGTAATCTTCCTTCTGATCCTCACTTCGGAAATTAAAACATACACAAGCACACACACACACACACACACACACACATACACACCCAAACTCTGACCTTTGCTTCATGTTTAAATAATAATCTTTTTATGGAAAAAATGCATATTTTTACATCTTTCTTTAAACAAACTCGGTTTGCTTTTCACAAGTAATTTGTAACTATTTTATTTAAACTTAGTTGATTGAGTGTTTTCCAGTGAATTGACTACTTTTTGGACTGATGTGAACAGCTTGCTTAGCTGCAGTGACACTGGGTAGCCATAACCTGCCTCCTGACCTTGACTTTGGAAATTAAAATACCTACACACATCATCGTGTTCATGGACACAAATATACACCCAAACTCTGACCTTTGCTTCATGTCAAAAATAATAATCTCTTTATGGAAAGTCATGCTGAATTTATGGCAAACGAATAGGAAGATTTCATTCCAACTGTGCTTCAGGAAGAATTTTCCTATGTTAAAACTCAGTAAAGTTCCCTTTACTTCATCAAATACTCTTACAGTCAAGTATGAAAACAGCTTCAGGTTGTTTGCTGTACCAAGTCTGAACCACACTGACTAGCACCCACTTAGAGCTTGTCACAATCTAGCCTATCTTACCCATTAAATTATGTTTTCCAATACTCTCCAATACACAGCTCTGCTCAAGACCTGTACTCTCTTCTTTGTTATCTGGTTAAAATGTAACAATCATTCTTGCCTCCCTGACCTTGCTCATATTGTTACCAATTTCCACTTTCTCAAATCTGGAATGTTCTTTGGTAACCTTTCTAAATTCTGCCCTTCTTTGTGGGCCCACCTGAATTCCCAACTCCTCCAACAAAATTTTATTTTGCTGTACTATTCCACAGTGATTCCTCCCTTTCCTGGTCTTTTATCTTATTTTTTAAACTAAAGCTTTCCTGTTAATTTCCTAAATATTTATCTTTTCTAATAGATTGCTTATTCTCTGATATCAGGTACTATATTACACTCCTTTCATTTTTTTCAACAGTCATAAAACATAGCACTGAGCACACAATATTTCTTGGTTGTTAAACAAAAGTATCAGAAATGCATTTAATTTTCTCTACTTATAATAGTGGACTCAATTTTTTAAAACTAAGTTATGGTTGGGCTTTGCTTTTCCTGTATGGGTGGTTTAAGGATTTAACATTATATTAAAAACTACACTAAGATAATCTGAAGCCCTTGAAGTTCCAATAAGGCAGAAAATCAATGATTTTGTTTTCAAAAATAAGAATTCATAAGACAGACTGTATTCCATATAAATATGGGAAGTGTAGATTCTAATTCAGAAGAAAGATGCCCTTTTTTTTGCCCCCAAAGTTATTTCCTGAGTATGTTATCAGAGTCTGGCTTCCTTCACCATTGTAACCCACAATTTCAGAAGATTTGGAACTGCTTGGGGTTCTACAGGATACATTTTTTCCCCTGGCTCTTTTGTTTCCTTTGTTTTTCATTCTTTAGTTATTTCTTCCTTTTTTTCAAAACCTTGTAGGGCTGTTCAGAAGATGAAGTGCACAGAGCTGTGCCTGGCACATAGTTGAGAGCTCAGTAAGTGTCAGCCATTGTATTATTTTCTTTTGCTTCTTTTATTATAACATTTCACCCCCACCCCTAATATGAACATGATAAAATATACACAAACATTATTTAGTATTGTTTTGTCTATTTTTACCTAAAAAATTATTATGAAGAATAAGGAAGAAGGGTAATGTCAGTGTCATAGTGGAGTGAGCTTGCCTGGGACTCTCTCCCCTCCAACATACAACAAAAAGGAGCAAACATATTCCAACAGAAAATATCCTAATAGCACAGGAATCCTCAGAGAGTCATAGCAGCCAAATGATGGAGGGCAGAGAGGCTGGAGCCCTCCTCGGAGGAGCTAGAATGGGATAAGAGAGAACTTCGCTCCCTTCCATAAAGACTGGGATCGCTACCGTGGGAGGCTCCATGAGGGAAGTAGTGGGGGAGGGGTCACATGTCTGCAGGATTGCCCATGACTCCATAGGGCCCTTGCAGCCTAGAGGGAAGTCCTTTAATGGGGTGAAAGCTTTCACGCAGGAGACCAGACAGCAAGACCTGATTGGGAAACTGGGGACTGTATGCAGGAGAAAGCACCCCCTCAACCCACCCTGCACCATCTCAGCTGAAGGTGGAGGGCTCAGAAGATGTGGCTCTCAACCCCGATCCAGTGGCAATAGGCTGTAACTGCAACCGAATAATATCAAAATGGGAAAATCTCGTTCTTCCAGCATCAGAGAGTTCATCAAATCTCCAGAACAGAAAGAAAACAATAAATACCCAGAATTCAGTCCTGAGGACTCAAAAATAAGTAAACTAAATGACAATGAATTCAAAATAGCTATCGTCAAAAAACTCAATGAGGTAAAGAGAATATAGAGAAACAATTCAACGAGTTCAGGAGCTACTTTACAAAACAGATTGAAACTACAAAGAAGAATCAATCAGAAATACTAGAGATGAAAGACATAATGGAAGAGATAAAACAAAATATGAATTCCCTGAATACTCTTGTGGACACCCTAGAGGAGCTAATCAGCATAATGGAAGATAGACATGTTGAATTGCTCCAGACAGAGGAGGAGCAAGAACTGAGACTAAAAAGAAATGAAGAAAGTCTCTGAGAAATATCCAACTCAATGAGGAAATGCAACATAAAAATTATAGGTATTCAAGAAGGTGAAGAGAAGGAGAATGGAGCAGAAAGCATGCTCAAAGAAATAATAGCAGAGAACTTCCCAAATCTAGAGAATGGGAGGGAAATCTGTGTGGAGGAAGCTTTCAGATCTCCTAAATTTGTCAATGTAAAAAGACCTACTGCAAGGCATATAGCAGTAAAACTGGCAAAAATGAATGACAAAGAAAGAATACTCAGGGCAGCAAGGCAGAAGAAAGTAACCTACAAAGGAATCCCTATCAGACTTTCAGCAGATTTCTCTGTGGAAACCTTACAAGCTAGGAGAGAATGGAATGACATATTCAAAACTTTAAAAGATAAAAATCTTCAGCCAAGAATACTCTACTCAGCAAAAATATCCTTCAGATATGAAGGAGAAATTAAATCTTTCCCAGACAAACAAAAGCTAAGGGACTTCATAGCCATGAGAACCCCCTACAAGAAATCCTCAAGAAGGCCCTCATACCTGAAAAAAGAAAAAAAAAAGGATAAAGGGTTCACAAAACACAGAGTAAGGAGACAAACAGATAGACAGAATCAGAATAGGATAGCAAATATTCAACAAGAGCATTAGGCTAAAGGGAAGGAAAACACCAAAAACAAAGACAATCTTGTCACTTTAACCACAAACTCACAACACACCTTGGAATAAGATATGAGAATAATAACTTAGGAGGGGAGGAGGAAAGGGACTGAATCAGTTTAGACTAAGGAAATAAGATGCCACCAGAAAATGGACTATGTTATGCACAAGATTCTGCATACAAACTTCAGGGTAGCCACTAGACTAAAAAACAGAACAGAGACACAAAAAAATAAATAAGGAAAAAAACTAAGAAACACAGCATAAGAAACTGCAGAAGTCAATGGGTAGACCAAATCACACAGGACGAGAAACAAAGGAAATGTGGGAGAACTGGAAAACGAGTGACAGAATGACAGCATTAAGCCCTCACACATCAATAACCACCCTCAATTTAAATGGATTGAACTCTCCAATAAAAATACAGAGTGGCAAGATGGATTAAAGAACAAGATCCAACAATTTGTTGCCTCTAGGAAACACATCTCAGCTCCAATGACAAATACAGGCTCAGAGTGAAGGGGTGGAAGACGATACTCCAAGCTAATGGAAAACAAAAGAAAGCAGGTGTCACAATACTTATATCAGACAAAGTAGACTTCAAGATAAGGCAGGCAAAGAGAGACAAAGAGGGTCAATATGTAATGATCAAAGGGACACTCCATCAAGAAGAAATATTGCTTATAAATATCTACGCACCCAACACAGGAGCACCAAAGTTCATAAAGCAACTATTAACAGACCTAAAGGAAGACGTTAAAATAGCACAATAATAGTAGGGGACCTCAACACCCCACTCACATCAATGGACAGATCATCCAGACAGAAAATCAACAAGGAAACAGTGGAACTAAATGAAAAGCTAAAAAAGTTGGACTTAACAGACATATATAGGACACTCCATCCACAAACAGTAGAATACACATTCTTCTCAAATGTGCATGGAACATTCTCAAGGTTAGACCATATGTTGGGAAACAAGGCAAGCCTCTATAAATTTTAAAAAATTGAAATAAGAATAAGTATCTTCTCTGATCATAATGCTATAAAGCTAGAAATTAATTACAAGAAAAAAGCTGAGAAAAGGACAAAGATGTGGAGACTAAACAATATGCTATTGAACAAGCAATGGATCATTGAAGAAATTAAAGAAGAAATCAAAAAAATACCTGGAAAAATGAAAATGATAACATGCCATGCCAACTCCTATGGGATACAGCAAAAGCTGTATTAAGAGGGAAATTCATAGCAATACACGCACACCTTAACAAACAAGAAAAATCCCAAATAAGCAGTATCAAATTATACCTAACTGAATTAGAAAAAGAAGAACAAACAAAGCCCAAAGTCAGCAGACGGAGAGAAATAATAAAAATCAGAGCAGAAATAAATCCTATTGAAATAGAAAATGCAGTAGAAAGGATCAATGAAACAAAGAGCTGGTTCTTTGAGAAGATAAATAAAATTGACAAACCTCTAGCCAGACTTACAAAGAAAAAAGAGAGAAAGCTCAAATAAACAAAATCAGAAATGAAAGAGGAGAAATAACAACAGACTTCACAGAAATACAATGGATTATAAGAGAATACCATGAAAAATTATATGCCAACAAAATGGATAACCTAGAGAAAATGGATAAATTCTTAGACTCTTACAACCTCCCAAAGCTGAGTCAAGAAGAAACAGACAATCTGAACAGACCAATCACAAGGAAAGAGATTGAAACAGCAATCAAAAGCATCCCAAAGAATAAAACCCCAGGACCAGACAGCTTTCCTGGGGAATTCTACCAAACTTTCAGGGAGGATTTAATACCTATCCTTTTCAAGCTAGTCCAAAAAATTAGGGAGGATGGAACACCTCCTAACACATTCTACGAGGCCAACATCACTCTGATACCAAAGCCTGACAAGGACAGCACGAAAAAGGAGAACTACAGGCCAATATCATTGATAAACATGGATGCAAAAGTTCTCAACAAAATTTTGGCAACCCGAATTCAGTAATACATCGAAAGGATCATACATCACGATCAAGTGGGATTCATACCAGGGACACAGGGAAGGTTCAACATCTGCAAATCAATCAATGTGATACACGATATCAACAAACTGAGGAATAAAAACCACATGATCATCTCAATAGATGCACAGAAAGCATTTGACAAGATCCAATGGCCATTTATGATAAAAACTCTTAACAAAATGGGGATAGAAGGAAATTACCTCAACATAATAAAGGCCATATATGACAAACCCACAGCCAACATGATACTCAATGGGCAAAAACTGAGTGCCATCCCCCTGACAACAGGAAGGAGACAAGGATGCCCACTATCACCAATCTTATTCAACATAGTACTGGAGGTTTTGGCCAGAGCAATTAGGCAAGAGAAAGGAATAAAAGGAATCCAAATAGGGAGTGAAGAAGTGAAACTCTCACTGTTTGCAGACAACATGATCTGATATAGAGAAAACACCAAAGAATCCATTGGAAAACTATTAGAAATAATCAACAATCACATCAAAGTTACAGGGTATAAAAATCAACTGACACAAATCAGTAGCATTTCTATACTCTAATAATGAACTAATAGAAAAAAGAACTCAGGAACACAATACCATTCACAATCACAACAAAAAGAATAAAATACCTTCGATAAAGTTAACAAGGAAGTGAAAGACCTATGCAACAAAAACTACAAGACTTTCCTGAAAGAAATTGATGATGACATAAAGAGATAGAAAGACATTCCATGCACACAGATTGGAAGAATAAACATATTTAAAATGTCCATACTACCTAAAGTAATCTACAGATTCATTGCAATCCCAATCAGAATCCCAATGACATTCTTTATAGAAACAGAACAAAGAATCCTAAAATTCATAGGGGGCAACAAAAGACCCCGAATTGCTAAAGCAGTCCTGAGAAAAAAGAACAAAGCTGGAGGTATCACAATTCCTGACTTCTAATCATACTACAAAGCTACAATAATCAAAACAGCATGGTACTGGTACAGAAACAGGTGCACAGATCAATGGAACAGAATTGAAAGCCCAGAAATAAAACCACACATCTATGGACAGCTAATCTTCAACAAAGGAGCTGAGGGCATACAATGGATAAAAGAAAGTCTCTTCAACAAATGGTGCCCGAAAAACTGGACAGCCACATGTAAAAGAATAAAAATTGACCATTCTTTTTACCATTCACAAAAATAAACTAAAAATGGATCAAAGACCTAAAGGTAAGACCTGAAACCATAAGGTTTCTAGAGTAAAATATAGGCAGTACACTCTTTGACATCAGTATTAAAAGGATCTTTTCAGACACCATGTCTTCTCAGACAAGGGAAACAATAGAAAGAATAAACAAATGGGACTTCATCAGACTAAAGAGCTTCTTCAAGGCAAGGGAAAACAGGACTGAAACAAAAATCAACCCACCAATTGGGAAAAAATATTTGCAAATCATATATCTGATGAAGGGTTAATCTCCATAATATATAAAGAATTCACACAACTCAACAACAAAAAATCAAACAACCCGATCAAAAAATGGGCAGGGGACATGAACAGACATTTCTCCAAAGAAGATATACAGATGGCCAATAGGTATGTGAAAAGATGCTCATCATCACTGATCATCAGGGAAATGCAAATCAAAACTACACTAAGATACCACCTTACACCTGTTAGAATGGCAAAAATAACCAAAACAAAAAGTAACAAATGTTGGAAAGGTTGTGGAGAAAAAGGAACCCTCATACACTGCTGGTGGGAATGCAAACTGGTGCAGCCACTACGGAAAACAGTATGTAGATTTCTCAAAAACTTAAAAATAGAAATACCATATGACCCAGTCATCTCACTACTGGGTATCTATCCAAAGAACTTGAAATCAGCAATTCCAAAAGTGCCATGCACCCCTATGTTTATTGCAGCATTATTTACAATAGCCAAGACGTGGAAGCAACCTAAGTGCCCGTCAACTGATGATTGGATAAAGAAGATATGGCATATATATACAATGGAATACTTCTCAGCCATAAAAAGGATAAAATCATCCCATTCACAACAACATGGATGGGCCTTGAGGGTATTATGTTAAGTAAAAGAAGCCAGATAGAGAAAGACAATCTCTGTATGATTCCACTCATATGTGGAAGTTAAACATGTAGACAAAGAGAACAGATTAGTGGCTACCAGGGAAAGGAGGGGTTAGGGGTGGGCACAAAGGGTGAAGTGCTGCATATACAAGACAACTGACAAACAATAATGTACAGCTGAAATTTCACAAGATTGTAAACTATCATAATCTCAATAAAAAGTTAAAAAAAAGAAAACCAAATAAAGAAATCAACTTTCATTCCATTTCCAAAACAAAAAAGAAGAAGAAGGAAGAAAGTAGCAAGCCAAATGGCCTTAGAAGCACCTAGTATTGGCCTATTAGAAAGTGTGGATGTTATCTCAATCTTCCTCAATAAATGTTTATCAATCACCTCATATGTGCACAGTAGGGTGAGGGAAGCCCATATTATTCAGAAATAGATCCTGATAATTTTCTACAATATGAATTTCTTATTTCAGCAACTAGAAGTAATGTTATTTAAAATGTTGAGGAGATAAGACTTACATAAATAATTCAAGGTTGAAAGTTAAAAGTGCCCCAAGAAAGGTCCAGATAAAACGAGAGTTCACAGGGGGAAATGGAAGAGCTATTTTCACTTTAGGGGGTTAATAATTCATAAAAGAGAGAGGATTTGGAAGGAACTTTGACGACAGAGCCGGTGTTGGACAAGCACAAATTTGAGGGAGGTAGGAAGATGTGATGGATTATGGATGGCTGCAAATTCGCCCTCACTCCACACATTGAGAGGTGGAGTTTCCCCTCTTGAATCCTAGCTGGTTCCATGACTGCTGTCACCAGTGCAACATGGTGGAAGTGACACTGTGCCAGTTCTGAGCCTAACCTCTAAGAGGACTTGGCAGCTTCCGCTTCTTCTGTCTTGCAACCCTTACTTTTGGGATCCAAGCACCCTGTAATGAGTCCAGCTAGCCACGTGGAGAGACCATGTGTGGAGACGATGTAGAGAGAGGTCAGCTACCAGTGGTTTGCATTTTCTTGATGACTAATAAAGTTGGACATGCCTTTTCATTTGGATATCTTCTTTTGTGAAGTGTAGGTTCAAGTTTTTGCCCACTTTTTCCTGTCAGTTTATCTATCTCATATCTTGCTGATTAGTAGTTCTTTATCTAGTGTGGATACATCTTTTGCCATATCTTGGTCATGATACTTTTCTACATTTTCTTCTATAAGCTTAAATGTTTTACCTTCGTGTTTAGATCTACAATTCATCTGGCATTGATCTTTGCTTATATTGTGAACTAAGAGTTCAGATTCATTATGTTCCTTATGGAACGTGCACTTGACCCAGACCACTTATTGAAAAGACTATGTTTTCCTCTCTGCACTACATTGCTATCTTTGTCACAAACTAAATGACCATGTAAGAGTGGGTCTCTTCCTGCACTTTTAGTCTTTCAGTGGTCTATTTGTCCATCATTAAGCCAAACACATGTTGTTTTAATTACTATAGATTTATAATTACTATTTAAATAGTAACAGTAATTTAAATTACTATTTAATTACAAGATTTATAAATCCTGAAGGTAGAATAAATGCTACAATTTTGTTCTTCAAAATTGCTTTACCTCTTTTTTGCCTTTTGCAGTTCTTTATACATTTAGAATAAAGTCATCAATTATGTGCACAAAACCTGCTGGGATTTTTAATGAGATTATGTTGAAAATGTAGATCAAATTGGAGAGAACTGACATCTTTATTCTGTGGAGTCTTCCAATCCATGGCCACTGCACATTCTGCCATTTATTTAGATGTTCTTTAATTTCATTCATTAATGTTTCATAGTCTTATATGTGTATATGTGCTTTACACATTTCCAGTTGGGTATCTCATGCTTTTTGAAACTATTGTAAATATCATTTTATTATTTCCTAATTGTTTCTTGCTAGTATACAGAAGAAATTATTTTTGTATAATGTTCGTATGTGCATGGATCTACAAAATTCTTTCATATGTCCTAATAATTTTCCTGTAGATTCTTTTGTATTCTACATATACAATCAGGTCAGCTGTGAAAAATGAGAGTTCTACATCTTCCTTTCCCATTTCTGTACCCCCAGTTTTCCCTGCTGCACTGCGCTGCTAAGACTGCCTGTGTATTCTGAATAGAAGTAGTGAGAGCAGACATCCTTATTCCCATTCTGAGGAGGAAAGGTTTCAACATTTCACCATTAATTATGATAATTATGACCATTAATTCTTCTATTCCAGGTGTACTAACAGATTTTATGATGACTGGCTGTCAAATTTATGAACTGATTGCTCTGCTTCTAATGAGAAGATCATATGATTGCTCTCCTTTATTCCAATGTGGTAAATTGCATTGATTGAATCTCAAAGATTAAACAAACCTTGCATTCCTGAAACAAACTTAACTTGTTAATAGTATACCATCTTTCCATATACCATTGGATTTGATTTGGTAACATCTTGTTTAGAATTTTTGCATATATGTTCATAAGGGAGATATGTCAAGAATTTTCCTTTCTTGTAATGTCCTTGTCAGGTTTTGGTATTATAGTTATGCGGACCTTTTTCTAAACTTGAAAAGGTCATATACGATTCCTTTTATTTCTTTCTTAAATATGAAGATGTCTGGCCTTGGAAATTCACTTTCTTTGATATAGAGGTATTAGAATCTTCAAAATTCTATCATTTTTATCTAGTATAAAAATTTAGATATGTTGTTTATATTATCTTAATGTCTATATGACCTTTAGAGATGCCCCAATTTATTACTGACATTTGATTTTGTGCCCTCTCTTTCTTTTTCTCTTAAATAGTCTTGCTAGGAGATTATCAATTTTTTTAGTCTTTTTAAATAATCACCTCATAGGTTTTTAATTTTCTCTATTGGTTGTATATTTTCTTTTTCATTAATATATGCTATTAGCTTTTTTATTTGCTTCTTTATGCTTTGAGTCTAATTCGGTATTTTTAAACTTTTATTTCTCTAACTTGATCCCTGGCTCTCCTGCCAGCATCCATGAAACTGTGAGAGCTAACTTGTCAAGTATGTAAAATTTCAGACCCTGCACAGTTCTTGATAATAATATCCCCTTATCCTTTCAATATTTGTAGAAATTATAATGATGTCATCTCTCTTGTTGCTGATATTGGTAATATTGTCTTCTCTCTTCTTCCTGTTCAGTCTTGATAGAGACTTATCAGTTTTATGGATCTTTTAAAAAATAGCTCTACTCGTTTTGTTTTACTGGGTTTTGTTCCCGATTATTGCTTTTCTTCTGTTTATTTTTTGTTTAATCTTCTCTTCTTTGCTAGTTTCTTAAGGTGAAAGTTGAGGTTAGAGATGTAAGATATTTTGTTTAATGGTACGAATTTCCTTGTAAAGACTGCTTTAGCTTTATCCTGAGAATTTTGATGTATTTTGTTTTCATTTGATCCCATTCAAAATACTTATTTAGTTTACACATAGTTTATACATATTTGGGGTTTTCTGTTACTGATTTCTAATTTAATTCAATTGTGATCAGAAAACATATTTTGTATGATTTGAATCCTTTGAAATTAATTCAGACTTGTTTTATGGTCCAGAATATGGGCCATCTGTAAATATTCTTTGTGCACTTAAATGTTTTCTGTTGTTATTCTGTAAATGTCAATTATATTGAGTTACTAGATAGTACTATTCCAGTCTTCTACATCTTTACCAATTTGGTTTTCTTGCTCTACCAATTATTGGGAAAGAAGTGTTGAAATCTCCCATTATAACTGTGTATTTATTTATTTCTCTTTGTAGCTCTATTGGTTTTTGTTTCATGTGTTCTGAATCTCTGTTATTAAGTACATAAATGTTTAGGATTGTTTGTCTTCTTGAATTGACCCCTTTATCATTATGAAATGTCCTTCTTTTTCACTGGTCAATTCTTTGCTCTCACATCTACTTTGTCTGATATTTATAAAGCCGTTCCCCCTTTCTTTTCATTGTTGTTAGCATGGTATATATATCTTCCATCTTTTCGTTTTTAATCTATTTGTATTCTTATATTCAAAGTGTGTTTCTTGTAGGCATCATATAGTTGGGTCACATAGTTGGCAAGCTGATAATCTTGCTTTTTATTTAGGTTGTTACATTTAATGTGATAATTGATATGGTTAGGTTTACATTTCCATTTAACGTGGTGATTGATATAGTTGAGTTTAAATCTACCATCTTGTCATTTGTTCCTACTTGTCCTGTATGTCTTTTGTTCTCTTTTCTGTCTTCTTTTGGATTAATTGAGTATATTTTTATTTCATTTCATCTTCTCTGCTTATTAGCTATAATTTTTTGGTGTGTTTTTGGCAGTTTATTTAGGGTTTATAGTATACACCCTTAATCCAGTTTATCCTAAGTGATATCGTACCACTTCATGTACAGAAACTTAAAACAATAATACTTCCATTTCTGCCGGTACTATTGTTGTCATACAACTCAGTCTCTTTTATATGTTTTAAATTCAATAATACATTGTGTATATTTTTACTTTAAACAGTCAATTGTTAAACAATTTTTTTAACTTATCTTATATTGACTCACATGTTTACCATTTCCAGTGCTTTCATGCCATTGTATAGATCTAGATTTCCACTGGTCACATTTTTCTCTGCCCGAAGGACTCATCTGAATATTTCTTATAATGCAGATCTGCTGAGGATGAATTTTTAAGCTTTTGTATATCTGGGAAAGTATTTATTTCATTTGCAATTTTGAAAGATATTTCCACTGGATACGGAATTCTAGGTTGACAGTGTCTTCTGGCTTGCATTGTCTCCAAGGAGAACTCTGCTCTAATTTTTATCTTTGTTTCTCTGTGTGAAACAAAGATACTGTGTTTTTATTCTCTGGTTGCTTTTAAGACTTCTCTTTATTGCTGGTTTTTAGCAATTTGATTTTGATGTATCATAGTTTAGTTTTCTTTACGTGTCTTATGTTTGGGGTTTGTTGAGCTTCTTGGATCTGCGAGTTTATAGTTTTCATGGAATTTGGATAAAAACTTGCCACTATTTCTTCAAATATTTTTTCCCTCCTCTTTTTCCCTTTCTGGGAGTCCAATTACACATATATTTTCACACTTGAAGTTGTCCCACAGCTCGCTGACTTATTTTCTCCCTGCGGACAGGCATGTAATAGGAGCAGATCACCTCAATCCCATCATGGAGCTGGTGTTAAACACTGTAAGGCTAGGTGTCCCTTTAACTTGCCACCACTCTCAGGATATAGCACTCCATGGTTCCAAGTGACAAGGACCCAGCCCTCTCTTGGTTTCTCAACTTTAATTTTGTATGCCCCCATCATAAGACTGTTGAAAACTCTGCTTTGCTGTACGGATGCTCCCTGCACAGCATTTGAGTCATTTGCCTGCCACGGTTTAAGAATTAGCACATGCCTGGAGTGGAGAGCTGTCACAGAGTGTCAGGCTTGCTTATATACACCTACCTACTTCCTGTGATCTTTCTCTCTTAATCCTGGCAGCCTTGGCATGCCCATACTCTAATTAGTGTTTTCTCAGTCTTATGAAATTGCCAAAAGTTCTATTGGCTCCTCGGCTTCTTAGGGGCTGCCCTCTGCCTGCTTCTCAACTTCTAGCATTGTATTTTCTAAATCACATGCCCCAAGGGGAAAAGCAGCACACAAATATCGGGCTCACTTCAAAAATATTAGGCTCTTTTCTCTCTGGGATCATGTCCTCTTAAGGCCCAACTGCCTTGAAAGATCTCTAAAGCCTTCAAATGGATTTTTAAAAATCTATCCACTTTTCTATTTGTTCTTGATTAGAGCACGGTCTTTTACAAGATACTCCATCAGAGCTGGAAGCAGATGTGCCATAATGATTATTTTTAGATGAAGCATTTTTCACAATGTAAAGATATGTAATCATTTGCAAATTTTATGTTTTATTGTTTAATGCCCCAAAAGGATGTATTTCCACTGTTTTGAAAAGTGAGAATATTTTTGATTTTACTGCATATTCAGGGAATATCAATAGCATCACAACAGCTTTTGGGATCCAAACTGTATTCAACAGAAACTTAGGGTTTCTCTAGTTAACTCTAAGAGCTCCCTAACGAAGCTCTTACAATAAAGTCACTATCCCTTTCTCCATATCTATGTCTCTACACACACACACACACACACACACACACACAAATTCAACATCTCAAGTCTCTAGTCACAAAGCTGTCTTAGGCACTGAAAGTCTGTGACACAGAACAAAAGGTTTCCATTGACTATAAACACAAAAAGCTCACTGGAAAATTTATTTAAAATACTAATTAGGTAAATTTCTTCTTGTTTTCGGCAAATAAATGCATTATGTTCTTAAATCATTCTGTCTTCATTTTGAGGTAACAAGAATTTAAATTTACAAATTATGTAAAATACTTATTTTATGAAGTCACTCATGCTTTAATTCATGCCCTTCACCCTGTAATTCATTTTATAATTTTGAAATGGCAAGTGAAGCTTACGTTACCACAAACATTTCCTTTAATGTGAAAAATGTGTTTTTTGAAAAGCCACTCGATGCAAATAAGGCTCTAAGTAAAGCGTCTTTTTCTAAATCAATTTAAATTAGTTATAGTCTAGATCTTGATGTAGTGCTGGAGCCCTAATAAAAACCGCAGAAAGAGCATCGAGTCTTGTCACATATTTTCCTTATTTCAAGGAAAGAAGGGAAGTCAGGCCAATAGAGATTTAAATGACTTTTAAAGTTTTTCCTCTTTCGTCCTTTGTTTTTAGTTGTTTAGTGGTTGCTGGAGTCCCTTTTAGTGTGTAGAATGAATTTGTATAAAGGCACTGATTTAGTGTAATTGTGAATTTGTGTAAAGGCACTATGCATTTACCATGAAAAATTAACTGGTTTTTTATGGTTGTGGCATAAAGCTAATAAAACAATTCAAATGTCGCAGCCATGTTTCAATCAAAGGCGACTATCCTAAACTGACTTAATTCCAAATGTCTGGCCTTATTTTAACTTAATGGCTCGATGTTGAAGGAATAATTTAATTTTAAGCCTTTTGTTTATTCCAAGTAAAGTCAAACAATGTGTGCATTTGCGAAGAATAATCTTTGGGCAACACTTGAGGTGATATATCCCACTAGAAATGATTCAAGGGGTCTCTTCTGGGTAACCTATTGAAACTCTCTCTTCTTATAATTTGTAGAAATAAAAGGTATAAAATTAATCACATATCTCTTCTATTCAAAGTTAACTGTTAATGTTAAATATTTTCCACATCTATCCATTCTGGATTTATTGAAATAAGTTTCAGAAGTGGGGCCTCTTCCAAATTCTTGGAATATGTTAACCACAAAAAACTTAAAAATATTTTGCAATCCCATGAGTAGTAATCTGACATTTAGGAGTTTTTTTTTTTTTTAAAGGAATGAATGGAGTATACACTTCCTAAATCAGAACTTCATGTGTGATACATCATAGACAACATTATTTCAGTGCCTAAAATGTGCCAGGAACTTGAGATACAAAGGGGACAAGAGAAAGGGAAATAAAATTTATGGGATACTATTTTCCAGATATTTTAACTGTTATCTAATTTATTTCTTACAGCACTCTTATGAGTATAAGAAATGTTAGCTCAGTTTTATAGATGAGGAACCCACAGCTCAGTAGGGTTAAGTAATCTGTTCATGATTATAAAGGCAGCAGACGAAGATGGAATTTAAACCCAGGTAGAGGAATGGAAAGGAAGGTAAGTCATAAACTGACCACTTCTATTTCATTATCAAAATAAGATATTTACTCATTCATTCAATCGCTCACAGTTGGCATCTGGTATGTGTCTGTCCACATGCTGAGCACTGGGGATATAAAATGAGATAAGCAGACACAGATCCTAAACTCCAGGGGTTTGCAGTATGGTACGTGGTACCAGGTTGCAAGTCTATGAGGGAGGAATGCCCAAGATGCTGGAACCCAGAAGAAGGGAAACTTAATTAGTTTGTTAGCTGAGTCACTGTCCTCTATGGTGCTTATCCTCACAACTATGGGAGGCAGATATCATTCCCCTCATTTTGTAGTTGAAGAGATTGAGCTTCATAGAGATTAAAAGAATTGTCAATAACTCCACTAGCAAGTGGGAAGGGCTTACCTTTGAACAAGCTCATGAATCAGTTTGTTTTCACCTTGTGCCAAATTTGAAATAGGACTTAGCACTTTTTTTGTATCAATTATAGTGGATTCATTAAAGCGTTAGTGACCAGTGTAGATTTTACTGGAGATTTCTTTAAAAAGGGGTTCTTACCAGCCCCGTGGCTGAGTGGTTAAGTTTGCGTACTCCGCTGCAGGCGGCACAGTGTTTTGTCGGTTCGAATCCTGGGCACAGACATGGGACCACTCATCAAGCCACACTGAGGTGGTGTCCCACATGCCACAACTAGAAGGACCTACAACTAAAAATACACAACTATGTACCGGGGGGCTTTGGGAGAAAAAAAAAAGGAAAAATAAAATCTTTAAAAAGACAAAAAGGAGTTCTCTTTAGCACTCTTTTCTCACTAATATTATTAAAAATTCATTTAGTGGTTAAGAAAGTATAAACATGTCATAGGAATGGCAAATATGATCTACATCCCAAACATGGGTCCCAGTATCTCACTCCTCTGGTCTCAAGTCAGCCTACAAAGAGCAGCCAGCACTGAGTGACCGGTGATGGTAATGACCCCCTTACCAATGCATTTATTAATGCCTTGATGAAGGAAGTGTGTCCTCTGGACACTCCTGGGTAATGGTTAGCAACTGGCTAAATAGGTTGTACATTTTTCAACTTCCCAAATTATCTGAATCCCTCCTCTACATTATGGCAGGGAAGTTCTGGCACGTCATCCTAACTGACTATAGGACATCATTGAGTTCAGTCTCCCGTTAGCCAGTCAACAGACTAATAAAGCCACTCCTGGGTACTTGAGCCAGAGTTTCAAGTCCTGAATGATAAGAGAGTGCCCCGATATCAATACATTCATACTGCTCCATCTATATCGTCTCAACTTTTGTTTCATCCTTTTTTGTTCGACACCCTTAAAATCAACTCAACCATGTTCCATCCAGTGTTGCACCCCCACTACTCCCCCTACTCCTGCCCAATAAGTTATCTGGACACCACACATTATGTGAACAACCCAGTTCAGAATCCCATTTTGAGGGTCAGTTTCCGGAAGCCATTCCTGTTAGTGATTACTCTAGAATCAGGATTCTACGAGAAAACGGCACACTGAAGCATGGTAATTGAGGAGGACTTGATAAAGGGGCTATTTACAAAGATGTAGGCCAGTCTGGGGGAAAATAACAAGGATGGGTCAGCACTCTACCTATTCTCATCGCTGGGAATAATGGGGAAGGGGAGGGAGCAGTTTCCAGAATACAGTAAGAGCTGTACAGACAGGACAGGAACTCTAACCTTCTGTGGACAACATGGAATGACCCAACAGGGAGGGAGCTGGGAGTAAAGACACCTCAGCCCCACCCTTCTCCCACTCATGCCCCCAGTGGCCCAGCTAGAAGTTAGAGGATGAAGAAGCCTATTGATGATTTCCATAAATGTTGGCATTCTGAGGCACAAAGTAGGGTAGAAAGTGGATCTGGAGGGGCAAACAGAAGACATTCGAGCAATAGGCCAAATATTTAATGTAGGATTGTTTATGGTATTTAAAATGTATCTAGGAAATAGCTATGTTCAATTATAATTGTTTTTTACTTAGATAACTAATTATTTTGATTAGGTGACTGCAATCATTTTGTGAAAATGGAACAATTAAATATTCAGAACCTCAGCCAAAGAATTTATCTTAAGGAACAGTTCAAGTTTTGAAAAATTTACATTTATATCAGAGTTATGCTCATTTGCATTTAATGATCACACTGCTTCAAAACGTTCACTATTTAACAAAGACTAATGAAGTACTTTCCCTTCTCTCTTCTCAATTTTGGCTGTAATTTAATATACAGTACAGTGTCCATTTTCATAAACTATATAAGCCGAATCATACACATTTGCTTAGCAGTGTTTATTATACAAAAACCAACATCATGGGGTTCTTGGGTATAAAGCATAAAGAATTTGAAAGGGTTGTAAAAAATGATGAATAATATAAAGTAATTTTGTTATAATATTATTTACATCATCTTTTTTTTTAGAATGCATGTTTAAAAGGTAATAAAGTTAAACTATGTCCTATTTTGTGTGTGTGTGTATGTGTGTTTTTATTTTTTTGAGGAAGATTAGCCCTGAGATAACATCTGCTGCCAATCCTCCTCTTTTTGCTGAGGAAGATTGGCCCTGAGCTAACATCTGTGCCCGTCTTCCTCTACTTTATACGTGGGACACCTACCACAGCATGGCTTGCCAAGCAGTGCCATGTCCGCACCCAGGATCCAAACCAGCAAACCCCAGGCCACCGAAGCGGAACGTGCACACTTAACCACTGTGCCACCAGGCCGGCCCTTGTTTGTGTTTTGTTTAAACTTCTGTAGGTAATCAATATTCTGACATGCTGCTTAACTGAAAAGTGGTCTAGACAGTCTCATTCATGGGTTTCTTTGGTGCCCCTAGGGATTAAATCAAAGCCTTTGCAGAGGAAGTTTGGGACAGTCATTAAGCATGTGGACATTAGTCCTCAGGTTTCCTTAAAACGTGGTTAAAATGGTGCCTACCTCCCACAGTTGTTGTGAAGATTACACATGTTGATACTTAAAAGCCTTTAGACAGTTCTGGCAAATAGTAAATGCTCGACTAACTTAACTTCCCTTCCCCTACACTTTTGCCTAGTGAACTCCAACTGTCCCTAGATTTCCACCCAAAGATTCCTAGCTCAGAAGAGCTTCTGTGATCCACTAAACCCAAGGTTAGGGGAAGCTCTCTAACACACTTTTTCACAGTAATATGTATTTTTCATTTATAGTACTTGGCTTGTAATTATATGCCTGTGGGTTTATTAAATTATTAATGTTCATTTCTCTTGCTAGACTGTTTAGCATTATGAGTAACTGTGTTTGTTTTGCTAACCAATGTTACATACTGGAAGTAAAAGTAATATTTGTAAACAAGTTGACTAACAGTAAGTTCCCAGAGTACTTAGTATGGGGAGGCCTATGCACTTGTTTAATAAATATCTTGATTATTAAAGGCGGTAATAGACACCAATCCTGAAGATTATAGGCAACACCTACAATGGGAAATGCGTTTAGAAGACAGTGACCTTGAACCCATAATTGTTTCTTAGGGCAAAGTGCATGTTGAGCTTTAACTTCATGGCAGCTTTGCCCTTGTGGAACTGAAATGCATACCTATTTCTGTACCCAAAGCTAGAGTGCATCAGTCCAGGATCTCCCTGGGTCAGGCACCAGATGAAGTTGTATGGCAATCAGTAGTAAGCCTTGCTTATAGGAGGCTTAGCTTCAAACACAAACACTTCTCTCTATAACTCTAGTCTGAGTTGGTAAAAAAATACTGTTTTTCAAATGAATGATTTTTGTTTGCACAAGTCAACAGAAATTGAAATTTGGTTATACTATGAACAGATATTTAGCACCTATTATGAACAATCTAGTTTGGAAGATGAGCCATCCATAGAAAAGAATTTGGCTTTTTACTAGAATTCCAGGGGGCTTCTCTGAGAGTGAGGAGCAGTAAGAGTAGGCCAGAGTAGGTTATATAGGAGCAGCTTGACACAGGGGACCATGACTGAAACATGGGGCAAAAGAGAGATTTCAGTTACTGTTGTGTATGGGAAATGTATCAGTTATCTGTTGCTATGTAACAAATTACCCCAAATTTGGCAGCTTAAAACCACCATTTATGATCACCCCATTCTGCTGGTCAGGAACGTGGGAGGGGTCAGCTGGGTGGTTCTGGTTCAGCATCTCTGACCAGGTTGCTGTCAAGCTGTTGGCAGGGGCTGCAGTCAGGTCAAAGCTCACTTTGGGGGAGGATCCTCTTCCTGGTTCACTCATGTGCTATTGGTGGCCCCGGGTCCTTGCCCAGTGGGCCTCTCCAGAAGCTTCCTGAGTGTCCTTGAGACATATCAGCCGGCTTCCCCCAGTGCATATGATTCAAGAGAGAGATAGCAAGAGACTGCAAGCAAGCCTCATGGTCACCACAAGATGGAAGCCACAGTTTTTTAATAGCTTAATCTTGGAAGTGACATCCCATCATTTCTGCCATATTCTGTTCTCCAGAAGCGAGTCACTAAGTTCAGCCCACATTCAAGGGGAGGGGAATTAAGCTCCACCTCTTGAGAGAAGTTCAGTTGTCCCTCGATATCCTGGGTAAACTTTTAAAGAAGGCTAACGATATAAAGAGTCACCATTTCCCTCCAGCTCCTAGGAATCAACTGTGTGTTTGTGTGTATGTGTCTGTGTGTGAGTGTGTGTATGTCAAAAGGCAGGGGCAGGCCTCAAGACAACCCAGCACTAGTCAGATGACACACAAACTAACACTGCAAGGCACAGTGCCTTAGTGGGCAGTTTATAGAGGGGAGAATTCAGCATGGTCAACAGAAGTCAGGAATGGCTTTGTAGAAGAAACACGAGTTGCTCTAGATTGTAAATATTAATAAGTGATATTTAATATATTTCACTTTTTGATGAGGAAAAGATAATTCAAGTCAGATTTTCACTGTTTAAACAGAGCAAAAATATCTGCATTCCCTTGTTAGCTGCATGTGTCATTTTTCCCATGTACAATACTTGATCTTTTCAGTTGAAAGCCCCTAATTCTCAAGTTACTGCATATTGAATAAGGGCAGAAAAACATCCTCTGAATAATGGGTAGTCTACTCTTTTTAAAGAGAGTGTGTGTGTTTGTGTGTTGGTGTGCGTGTATGAATTTCCCCACAAGCACTGGCACATTTATAAATCCAGTGTGTACTGGGCATGCAAATCTTGAAATAAGGGAAAGTTGTTTTCTACTTCTATCTAAATTCTTATGAGTCCAAAAGCCATGCTCTGGAATGTACGAAACTCCATATTCATCAGTTAAACTTACCACGTTTGCTATGGTCATTAGTGCTTGAAGCAAGCAAAAGAAAAAAGCAACTGAAGAACAAAACAAAACAAAACACTCGACCTCATCTACCCTTATATTATTTCCTTGATCAAGCACAGAGCTAGTTTGCCACAGAAAACTTTGGGGTTTTTTCCTCTTCACTCCTATAGTGTCAATGGGGCTGATGCAGCTGCATAATTTGCATAGAAAGTTGCTTGATTCTGTAGTCAGAATACCAATAAGGTGGCCTCTTTCTAAGCATGTTGATTCCCTCTTGATTGACTCTTCACTTGCATGCTTTTCTGCACAATGCATAGTTACGTGCATATTTTCAGCCATCTGTCACACACTCACCAAGCCTTAAGGCTGGCCTATTATCAAACTTGAACACTATGAAACACTGGGGTATGGCCCAATATTATAGAACTGTGACCAAAATCTTCTTAAAGAAAGTAATCAATAAAAATGTATCACCCTACAGTCTTGGTTGACTTACATTTGATTACATAAATTTATTAACATTAAGTCTGCATTCACCAAGCTAGAGCTAGCTATATATTTATAGTAAATGACTTCCTAGTTATAAACAACTGTAGTGCTCTATCCACACCAACTGTAGCAGTCTAACTTGATTTCTAGCCTGTAGAAAGGAAGCTATTTCATCATTCTATTAGTTATGCTAGACAGGCTCATCATAAATTTTGGACTTTACTACCAGAAAGAACATTTGAAAGTATACTTATGGGAAGAATAGGACGAAATAGTTTAAATTGCAATTGTCCTAGAAAAGTCTTCACTAGATGGTCACGTATTTTTAGGTAATCTGGCTCAATCTTTCATCCAATGCCACAAACAACTTCACAAAATACCTTTCAGCAAAAATCATATAGTTAAGTTGTGAATATATTCAATGAAGATATAATTTATTATCAATTCATTCAATAAAATGTATTAAGTGTCTTCTGTTTGCCAGGACCTGTGCTAAGAGTTGGTAGTATAAAAGTGAGGAAGGCATGGGCTGCTGCCCTCCTCCATCTTACCCCTTCCATTTCTGGATACGTCCATTATTTAGACAGTGATTGCATGTGACTAGTCAAAATCTTCCTCCAGACTAGCCAGCCGCTGGTCTTTGGTCTGCCATCTGGGAGTTACTCAGATAAGACAAATTTCTTTTTTATCTTGCTAGACCTTCAGATTTGAAGACAGCTATTATATCTTCTCTGAATTTTTTCTTCTTCAGAGGAGGCTCCTGGTCCTGGAAAATCCAGATTATTTTCCTCTAACACATTTCAATTTGAATATGTTCCTCTTCAAACATGCATTGCTGAACCTTATATAGTCTATTTTAGACAAGTCTAGACATCCTAGAGAAGAAAGAAAATATCACTTTTTCCTTAAACCAGAAGCTTGGATTATTAATGGATTCTGCTGAGTATGTCACAGAATAGAGATGAATTGATTTTTCTTAGACTCCATTCATTCCCCCACTGCTTGCCCTCTATTGGCCAGATATTATCTGAAATAACAGAGCAAATCCCTGTAGCTAGAATCCTTGTTATCTAGGTCTTATGGTGATCACCCTGGACATTTTGGTGATTTATATAACTCATGAATAATAAGATGCTCATCTTCCAGTAACAATTAAATCTTCATTTGCAATAGAACCTTTTGCTTTAGGGAAAAAGAACACTGCCTAATCACATAAACATGAAATGCATCTTTTCAAAATAAAACATACATTTTCATAATGTTATGCAATCTTTTAAAGTTAAATAAGCAAGAAAAAAGAAATAATGCTGAATAAGGCAAATGAAAGGAAATGGAAGAAAACTGTGACAGTTTAAGTCTCTACTCTTGAAACACAGCTCCATGCTGTAATACACGCTGATTGCCAAACACAACGTCAGGACCCATAGGCAAGTGTAAAGGGAGAGCAAAGATTATCTAGTACCCTGTCAACATCAAATGAGTACTGCTAACAATTTGATGTATGTCCTTCAGGGTCTATCCTCTGTGTAGACATAGATATGGATATACAATACAGATGCAATCACAATAGGCACATTTAGTAGTCTGCTTTTAAAAATTAATTAACATAGTGTGAATAATTTTCCATCATAAGTGTAACACTGTATGAGTATTCTTAATGATGACAGAATCATTTAGAGGCACCACAAATTTTTAAAGCTTCCTTCTAATCATAGACATTTAGGTACTTCACAGTTTGAGTTGTAATTTTTTCTATTATAAACAAATAAATGCACCCATAGTTGTGTCCATTGTCTTATTATCTCCATGGAGTAAACTCATAGAAGTAAAATTATTGGCTTAAATGTTAAACACATTTTAATATTCAATATATCTTGCCAAACTGCTCTCTGAAAAGCTTACCAATTTACACTCCTACCATCAGTATATGAGAGTGTGTGTTCACCTCTCTTTCACAAGACAATGTATCATTTTAATTTTTGAGAATCTGATATTAGTTTAATTTGCATTTATTTGAGCACTACAAAGGGTGAAAATCTTTACATAAGTTTATTGGCTATTTATATATCTTCTCTTCTAAATATGCCTTGTTAATTTTTCCATTAGCACAGACACTTTATTCTCATTGATTTGTAAGAAATCATTGCATAGAATATTAAGACTACTATGCCTATCTTCTATACTGTAAATTTTATTTTTACAGTCTGTTTGATTTTGTTTATGGTGTTCCCTTCCCCCAAAACAGAAGTTTAATTTTTTTTTTTTTTTTTTTGGCTGAGGAAGATTTGCCCTGAGCTAACCTCTGTGCCACTCTTCCTCTGTTTTGTATGTGAGCTGCCACCGCAGAATGGCCACCGATGAGTCGTGTAGGTCTGCACCCAGGAAGCAAACCCAGGTCGCTGAAGAGGAGTGCACCAAACTTAACCTCTGGGCCACAGGGCCAGCCCCCAGAAGTTTTAAATTTTGATGTGGTCAAAAATATTAGTGGCCTCTGGTGTCTTAGAGTCTTTCATTCCCAAGGTGGTCCATATAAAGCAGGTCCTCCATAATTAAAAATGACTAATGTAAACATTTTCTTCTAATATCAGCTTTTAATTTTCTGGTAATGGGTTTAAAGATTGATATTTAAAAAGGTTGATTTAGACTTTTCAGTCTACACACCAAAATAATATTCTCCAAATATTTTAGAATTAGTCAATAAAATAAAATTTTCTTTCTTTTACATTAATTGATTAACAATTATTGAAGAGTAGGTGAATGTATATAATTCCTATACTGAGAAAAACAAGAGAAAAAATGTCAGTTACCCCGATCTCACAGAGCTATGTAATTAGTTCCATGAGATGTTGCTCTACAATTAGAAGGTACACAATACTGAGGAATAAAAAGTAGAAAGTAATGTTAGTGGGGCTGGCCCTGTGGCATAGTGGTTAAGTTCATGTGCTCTACTTCAGCAGCCTGGGGTTCATGAGTTCAGATCCCAGGCATGGACATACACACGACTCATCAAGCCATGCTGTAGTGGTGTCCCACCAGCAAAACAGGGGGAGATCGGCACGGATGTTAGCTCAGGGCCAATCTTCCTCAAGCAAAAAAAGAGGAGGATTGCAACAGATATTAGCACAGGGCCAATCTTCCTCTCTCTCTCTCTCTCACACACACACACACACAAAATAATGTTAGAGAAACTATTTTTTCCTTCCTTCCTTCCTTTCTCTTCTTCTTGCTTTCTTTGATTTTTTAAGAGAAATATCCCTCAAACCGAGCTGTGAGGGAATAATAGGTTTGGCTTAGCAGAAAAAGGTTGGAGAGCATTTCAGGCAGTAGGAAGAGCTCACTTCAAGGCAGAAGTAAGTAGGAAAGCTGTAATTACGAAAAGACCAATCAGAGTACTGGTCACAGAGGAGCTGACTGATGCTAGCGGGCCAATGGATGGAAAAACTTGAGTGACAGGTTCAAGAGTTTAGGTGCCATGTGATCTGTGATGGAAACCATCTTTAAATTATGCTCCTGCCATTTATCAATTATTTTACTGGAGACAGATTCCCTGAATTTCTCTTAAAAGATTTATATTTAGAGAGGGATGATTATTTTTCTGTGCTTTGGAGAAAAAGGACTAGAGTGAAGTTTGATAAATTGTACACCCAAGCGTCAACCATTTTCTTTCAATGATAGATTCTAAAATCAGTTAGTCACACATGCCAGCTAGAGCAGATAGAGTTATTTTAACACAACAATTTCTGATTGATTTTCTTTAGCAACACCCAATGTGAGTAGGTCAAGCTACAAATTATGTCCTGTCTGATTTTCCCTTCCAGCAGTTTGCTAATAGGATCATCCAACAAGAGAGAGAAAAAAAAAGGCTTTTTCAAGATTAAAAACATCATCTGGATAAGTTTAGATTATTTTGATAGGTACATCTCAAGGGTAAACTGAAGAGAAAAAAAGATCTTTACAGCTATGCTTCAGTTGCCTTTCTCCTTTCCAAAATATGATCAGACACGCAATGTTACTTTTGTTGCTTTTTTTCCCTTAAAAGGGTGAGTGTTTACATAAGTCTTACATTTTGTTTATTCAGGACACCATAACTTTATAGTTTAAAGGAAGAAAATAAAATTTATGTTTCTATCTGGTTATTTTTCCCCCCAAAGCTAACAATTTTTAAGTACAGTGTCATTAACACCTATAATCAGTGTGGGTTTTGAAATAAAGAAGAAAAAAGTGTTTTCTTTCTTTTGTTTTTGCTTTAGGAACAAGTGCTCAGAACACTGATTTTAGAGAGATCTAAATTTCCTCTATTTGCTGACTTTACTTGTATGATTTTGGGTTATGAAAGGCTGCCAAAATATGAGTCTAGGCAAGGTAACCACTGAGGTCTATTTCCCATTCTCCTTACATACCTCTCTCACTACGTCATATTTATAACAATCGGACTCTGCTGCAGCACCACTCGTCAAAACAGGGCCTCCACCAATGGCTGCACAGGCTGGGCATTGCACAACTCCATTAAGCACACAGACTGCAATGTGAATGGCGCTCCCTGGAATTGTGCAAAGCGGGCTTGTGTGAAAATGCCCATGTTATAAAGTAAAATTCTGAAACATTAAGTATGCTGATTTCAACAGAAATAAAACTACATATATCTATTACATTTTGTAAATTAGGTAAACTAATAAAGCAGACAATCTTATGAGGTTTTTTAATATTCAAACACAATTATGTGTGTGTGTACGTGCATGTGTTTAAACACATATATATAATACAACCTTTGAAAGTACTAATGATCCAAGATTTGATGTGTTGTCACTTTGGTGAAATTAAACTGAATAAATATTTTTAAAATGTGCTATGTATACATAATTCATGATATCAGTTTTATTTTCCTAGGGAAAATTTGGGATGTTATAGCACAACACCAGATTTTTATTCTATAAACGACTTTTCAGCAAAACCTAGTTTATACTTAAAATTAAAATGTGGCAGCAACACAGTGGTAAAGTATTTAATTTTATGGGTCGAGAGGTTCACCTATGTTTTTCTATTCGGTCTCTCATTTTGTAAACACCCAGATGATATCTCTCTGTCTGTGTGTCAATATATTAGTGTGGAGGTACGTTTATATGTCCACACTTAATTTACAAAACGTGCCTCAAAACTTCTTGCGAATGAACTAGGGAACAATTTTGTTACTGTATAAGTAATACATGAAGACATTCATATTATAAAAGATTAACACAGCTCTGAAATATACAGAATAAAATGTCCCTCTTCACATCCTCTCCAACTCCTACTTCCATTCCATTGCCCGACTGTATGCCACGTTAGCAGTTAGTACAAATCCTTCTAGTCACTTAAATACATATACGTGTCTATATTTTCATGTGTATTTGCATTTAAAAATAAATGGAAACACTGTTCACATTTTTCAACTTTTATACATTTTTCATTAAGAATATGTTTGAGATCTTAACATAACCATACATCGGGATCTGCTGCCTTCCTTCTGAAGACTGGATAGTTTTCTATACTATGATTATACTTCATTTTATTTAACCATTTTCCTTCTGATTGATCTGCTATAATTATTAGCTGTTATAAACCCTGCTTTGATGTGTATCTATGTACAAATAGCTTTACATAATATGACTATGTCCACAGGCAAGATTCTCACACAGTCATGTGCTACATAATGACATTTTGGTCAACGATGGACCTTGTATACAATGGTGGTCCCATAAGATGTACCATATAGCCTAGGTGTACAGTAGGCTATACTATCTTCTGTAAGTACACTCTGTGATATTCGCACAATGATGAAATCACCTTTAATGACACACTTCTCAGAACTTATCACCATGTTGTTAAGTGATGCATGACTGTAATTAGAATTTGGGGAAAAAAGGACATTCACATTTGGTTTTGCTAATCTGCTCTCTAAAGTGGCTTACAAATCTAACCGCTAACCAACCTCTCGCCAACAAGCTGTTTTCATGCATCCTCATTAATATTGGCTATTATTCAATTTTTGCTATTAGCCAATATTACAGTTGAAAAATACTTTCACTTTTTTTGCATTTCCAGGAAATTAAAAAAAAAATTTGAATATCTTTATATCTGTTTAACAATAATGTAGATTGTTCATATTCTTTGCTCATGTTTCTGTTGTCTTGTTTGTCTTTTACTTATTTCATCTCCAGGAACTAATTGTGGATAAAATATTTTTGACCTTTATATATTAGTTTGCAAAAGTTTTCTCCAAGTTTTGTTCATAGTATCTTCACTAAACCTTTAAAAAAATTTTAGCTGGCCAATTCTACAACTAAATTTAATCTCACAATTAAAAACATTTTCCTCCTTTTTCTGATGTAAAAACATGAGAAATTTTAAATTTGGCACTTTCAACAAAGTGATTTTGTTATTCCATTCCTCTCCTGGCTCAGCATCTATTATTTATGCAATGTTTACCCTAGAGATTACAATATGCATCCTCAACTTGTTAAATGACTTTAAAAGTCAGTACTTTTACTTTTCTCAGACAATGTCATAACCTCAGAATATATTAACTCATTTACCTCCCTCTAAATTTATTTAATTCTCTATTTTAAACCACATAAAACATTGATGTGTTATACATTCAATATTTATTTAGATCTATCTAAACATCTCTCTCTCTCTCTCAACCATTTTACTTGTTTTCATTCTTTTCTATTTATCTCACTTTCCATTTGGAATCATTTTCTTTATATCCTGGAGAACACCCTTTAGTATTGCCTTTATTGTGACTCTGTTTGTAACGAATTCTCTTACTTTTTGTTGTATAAAAATACTCCTGTAAAACTTTTCATTCTTGAAGGAAATTTTTGCTTGGTATATAATTCTAGATTGATAGTTGTTCTCTTAGAACAGTTTGAAATTTCCTCATTGTCTTCTGGCTCTCACTGTTTCTGTTGAGAAGTCAGCTGTCAATCTTACCGTGCTTCTTTGAAGGAAATACACCATTTCCCCTTTATGGCTGGTTTTAAAAATTTTCTTTGCTTAAAAAAAAATTTAATTAAAAAATGTTTTATTAAGGCTTTTCTTTTAGAGCAGTTTAAGTTTCACAGCAAAATTGAGAGGAAGGTGCAGAGATTTCCCATATACAGTAGTCCCCCCTTATCTGCAGTTTCACTTTCTGCAGTTTCAGTTACGTGCAGTTAACCATGGTCCAAAAATATTAAATGGAAAATTCCAGAAATAAAAAATTCATAAGTTTTAAATTGCATGCCATTCTGAGTAGCATGATGAAATCTCATGGCATTCCACTCTATCCCACCCTGAGGTGAATCATCCCTTTATCCAGTGTATCCTTGTTGTATATGCTACCCACCGGTTAGTCACTTAGTAGTCATCTTTGTTATTAGATTGACTGTCGTGTTTTTATTTTCATTTAGTTCAAAATATTTTAAGATTCCTCTTGAGATGTCTTATTTGACCCAGTGTTATTAGGAGTGTGTTGTTTAATCTCTACGTACTGTGGGATTTTCCAGTTATCTTTCTGTTATTGATTTCCAGTTTAACTCCATTGTGGTATGAAAGCAGACATTGTATGATTTCTATTCTTTTAAATTTGTTAAGGTATGTTTTATGGGCCAGAGTGTGGTCTATCTTGGTGAATGTTTCATGTGAGCTTGAGAAGAATGTGTATTCTGCTATTATTGGTTGAAGTAGTCTATAGATGTCAATTTTATTCAGTTGATTGATAGTGTTGTTGAGTTTAACTATGTCCTTACTGATTTTCTGTCAGCCAGCTCTGTGAACTTCTAACAGAGGGGTGTTGAAGTTTGCAACTATGATAGAGGATTCATCTATTTCTCTTTGTAGTTGTATTAGTTTTTGCCTCACATAGTTTGATGCTCTGTTCTTAGTCACATTCATGTTAAGGATTGTTTTGTCTTCTTGAAAAATTAACCCCTTTATCATAATATAATGTCCTTCTTTATACCTGATAACTTTGCTTGCTTGAAGTCTGCTCCATCTGAAATTAATATAGCTACTCCTGATTTTTGTTGATTAATGTTAGTATGGTATAATTTCCTCCATCCATTTAACTATTTTTAAGATTAGCCCTAAGCTAAAATCTATTGTCAATCTTTCTTTATCCCTTCTTTTCCCTAAAGCCCCCCAGTACATAGTTGCAGGTCCTTCTAGTTCTGCTATGTGGAGTGCTGCCTTAGCATGGCTTGATGAGCAGTGCTAAGTCCATGCCCAGGATCTGAACCAGTGAAATCCTGGGCCACCAAAGCAGAGCATGTGAATTTAACCACTCGGCCATGGGGCTGGCCCCTCCATCTACTTACTTTTAATCTACATATGTTTTTATATTTAAAGTGTATTTCTTGTGGAAACATATAGTTGGGTGTTCTTCTTTTTTTTGAAGAAGATTAGCCCTGAGCTAACATCTGCCACCAATGCTCAAATCCTCCTCTTTATTGCTGAGGAAGATTGGCCCTGAGCTAACATCTGTGCCCATCTTCCTCTATTTTATATGTGGGATGCCTGCCATAGCATGGTTTGATAAGTGCTGTATAGGTCCACACCTGGGATCCAAACTGGCGAACCTTGGGCTGCTGAAGCAGAACATGCGAACTTAACTGCTGTGCCACCAGGCTGGCCCCTGGGTGTTGTTTTTTGATGTACTCTGACAATCTCTTTTTATTAGCGCATTTAGACCACTGACATTGAAAGCAATTATTCTTATAGTTGGATTAATATTTACCACATTCATCACTGTTTTCTATTTGCCACCCTTGTTCTTTGTTCCTATTTTTGTCTTCCACTCTTTTTCTGCCTTTTTCAGTTTTAGTTGAGCATTTTATGTGATTATATTGCCTTTCCTTTCTCGCATATAAATTATCTTTTTTTACTTTTTTTAATGGTTTCCCTAAAGTTTCCAATATCCATTTATAGCTAAGCCAAGTCCAATTTCAAATAACACTATACTGCTTCGTGGGTAGTGTGAGGACCTTATTATAATAAAATAATCCTATTTCCTGCTCATCCCTTGTATCATTGCTGTCATTCATTTCACTTATATTTAAGCAGATATATACACATAAACATAATCAAATACATTATTGATATTATTATTTTGAACAAACTGTTACCTGTTAAATGAGGAATAAGAAAAATAAAAGTTTTTATTTTACCTTCACTTATTTCTTCTCTGATCCTCTTCCTTATTTATGAAGATCCAAGTTTCTCATTTATATTATTTTCCTCTCTAAATAACTTCTTTTAACATTGCTTGCAATGCAGGTCAGCTGGCAATAAATTCCCTCAAGATTTTTTTTGTCTGAGAGAGTCTTTATTTCTTTTTAACTTTTTCTTTTAAAGATTGGCCCTGAGCTAACATCTGTTGCCAATCTTTCTTTTTATTTCTTATCCCCAAAGCCCCGCAGTACATAGTTGTATATTCTAGTTGGAAGTCCTCTGGTTCTGCTGTGTGGGATGCCACCTCAGCACGGTTTGATGAGTGGTGCTGGGTCTGCACCCAGGATCTGAACTGGCAAAACCCTGGGCCACCGAAGCGGAGAGTGAACTTAACGACTTGGCCACGGGGTCAGCCCCTCTTTTACTTTTGAAGGATAATTTTTCAGGGTATGGAATTCCAGATTGGTGGTTTTTCTCTCTCAACAGTAAATATTTTGCTCCATTTGCTTCTTGCTTGCAAGGTTTTTGATGAGAAGTTAGACGTAATTCTTATATCAGTTTCTCTATAGGTTAAGGTTTTTTCCCCCTCCTGCTTCTTTCAGGATTTTTTCTTTATCTTTGATTTCCTTACTTTGAAAATGATACACCTAGGTGTAATTTTTGGCATTTATCATCCTTGGTGTTCTCTGAGCTTCCCAGATCTGTGGTTTGGGGTCTGACATTAATTTGGGGAAATTTTCAGTTATTATTGTTTCAAATATTTCTTCTATTCCTTTCTCTCCTTCTTCTATTTCTGGTATTTCTATTATGTGTATGTTACACTTGTTGTAGTTGTCCCACAGTCCTTGGGTAGTCTGTTCTGTTTTCTTCAGTATTTGTTCTCTTTGCTTTTTGGTTTGAGGATTCTGTTGATAATATCTTCTAGTTCAGAGATTCTTTCCTCAGCTGTGTCTAGTCTACTAACAAGCCCATCAAAGGCATTCTTCATTTCTTTTATGGCATTTTTTATCTCTTGCATTTCTTTTCAGTTCCTTATCATGATCTCCATCTCTCTGCTTACATTTCCCATCTGTTCTTCTATGTTACCCACTTTCTCCATTAGAGCCCTTAGTCTATTAATCATAATTGTTTTAAATTCCTGCTCTGATAATTCCAGCATCCCTGTCATATCTGGTTCTGATGCTTGCTCTGTCTCTTTAAATTCTGTCTTTTGTCTTTTTGTACGCCTTACGATTTTTTCTTGATAGTTGGACATGATGTACCAGGTAAAAGGAGCTGCTGTAAACAGACCTTTAGTAACATGGTGGTGAGGTGTGAGAAAAGGGCACATGTTCTAAAGTTCTACAATTCGGTCTCAGTCTTTTAGAGAGCTGTGTCTCTCGACTGCAAACTTCACAAGAGTTTCTCAGTTTTTCCTCCCCCCTTAGATGGAATAGGATGGCTAGAGTAGACTGGAGTTGGGTGTTTCCCTTTGCCCAGGTTGGTTAGGCTCTAATAATACCTCAGCAGGTTAGGCTCTGGTTAACTAGTTTCCCCTAAGTGCAAGTCTTATTAAGAATAACAAAGTGCTCTGGCCTATTCCAAAATGGTTCCTTTTCCCCTCCCCCTGCTAGAAGCATGAGGGCATTTTTCTCGATATTTACTATAAGAATCTGGTTAAACTCCTGGAGGTAAATCTCACAACATTGTGGAGGCCCCACATGACTGACTCTCCCTGGAGTTTTAACTCTCAGAGTTGTTGGCACTGAGTCTCTAGCAATTCATCAATTACAGCTCAAGCTTTCCTACCCTGGCACTGGTTCCTATGGCAGTTCCCACTTTTGAGTCTCAGGTCTAATATACCACAATGGTCTGTATTCTCCTGACTGTCTTTCCAATTTTGGGGGCAGCAGTTTGTCGTATGTCCTTCCCTCTCTTATGGATACAGGAATAGCTGTTGATTTTTCAATCTGTTCAACTTTTTATATGTTGTTAGGATCGAGTGTTGACTTCAAGCTCCTTACATGTGGATTGGAAACTAGAACTCCCACCTAAGGTTTTTAGAAATTTTACTATGATATGTTTAAATGTGGATATTTGTATTTGGAGTTCACAGTAAATCTTAAATCTGTGGTCTAAAGTTGATTATTTCTGGAAAAGCAACTCTTTGAATGTTGCATCTATTTTCTCATTCTGGAATTGACTTCACTTATCTCTATGTCATACTTTTTCACTCTGTCTGTATTCTCTATACCTTTTTCTATGTTTATCAAACTTTTATCTACCCATGCCTCATTTTAGATATTTTCTTTTGACCTAGCTTCCTTCCAATTTACCAATTTCCTCTTTAGTCTTGACTAACCTATTGTTAAATACATCTATTTGGTTCTTAATTTCAATTATTATATTTTCTCATTTCAGAATTTCCATTTAGCATTTTTAATAGTTTCTAGTTCTCTGCTGAAATTCAACATCTTGTATTTTATTTTCCAAAATAATCCTTATTTCTTAAGCATAATTATTTAACAGTACATGACTAATTACTTCATCATCTGAAACACTTACAGGTCAGTTTCTATTTTCTGTGTGCCTCGTGATTTCTATTGAGTGACAGACATTGGTTATGAAAAACTGTTGATATAATCTGAAGTGTAGCACGAGTTTGTTTTACTTTAGAGAGGAGGTTAACAGCACTACACATGCATAATCTTAAATCCATCAGAGATTGAGATAATTTGAAGCTGAAGTTCAGTCCATATAAGGGCTGATCTCTTAAAGTATGGTCCTTTGGAGTCCCAACATGCAACTTACGGGATTTACTATATTTCCCTCCCCCTCCAATTTTTGTTCTCCTAGTTCCATGTGTCTACCAAAGCTCTACTTCTCAGCTTCTCAGACTCTCAGCCACCTTTTACAAACCCTTAGATGCCTATAGGTAGAAACCATTTCCAAATGCCAGGTTCACTTCTTGGGCCCATAATTTTTTTGAGCTTTGCTAGCCTCAGTACTTTCAAACATTTGAATATTTAAAAACCATCTTGTCCAACTTTTCTGGTTGTTCTCAATGGGGCCAAATTATAGTTCGCCATTATGGGATATGTCTGCCATTATAGGAAATGGATCTCTTAATAAATTAGACTCATTTTCAAGTTTGGTATGAGGTAGAAATCTAATTTTTTCATCAAGCATGTAACTAATTTTTTTTCATCAAACACGTAGCTGATTTTAAATGCTACTTTTCTAAATACTTGTATATGTTATACACTAGAAACATACATATGCATGAGTTTAATTCTAAATTTCATATTGAAGAAAAAATGAGCTATTATATGTAAACTATATAATCAACCAAATATTGAAGAAGAATAATATGAAGGCATTACCATAACAGACACTAAGACATTCTATAAAGCCATGGTAATTAAAACAGTATGATATTCAGACAGGGATTGGCAAATAGACCAATGGGATCACTGGTCAAAGATGAGACAACTTAAACATTAATAAGAATACTAATTAAAATGAATCAAAACACAAAAAATGTGTGCCATTAGTCAACATATATATTAGTTTCCTATTCCTGCTGTAACAAATTACTACAAACTCAGTGGCTTAAAACAACACAAATTTATGATTTTACAGTTCTGGTCTGAAGTCCTCAAGTTAACATGTTGATAGTGCTGCATTCATTCTAGAGGCTCCAGAGGAGAATCTGTTTCCCTGCCTTATCTCTCTCCTAGAGGCCACTTGAATTCCTTGGCTCCTGGTCTCTTCCTCCATCTTTGAGGCCAGCAGTGTACCATCTTCAGATTTCTTTCCCTGTCTCTGACTCTGACTCTCCTTCCTCCCTTTGTCTCTTCTAAGGAGCCTTACGATTACATTGAGCCCACTCGGATAATCCAAGGATAATCTCCCCATCTCAAATTCTTTAACTTAATCACATCTTAATTGCAAAATCACAGAAAGTCCCTTTCGTTATGTAAGGCTACATATTCATAGGCTCCAGGAATTAGTATGCAGGCATCTTGAGGTGGGGGGGATTATTCAGTCCATCACAGTCACTTTTGGAAGATCCTAAAAATCCAATTGATTATTTTGAAAACTATTAAAGAAAGGAGAAGAATCAAGCACTTATCTTGTCTTTTCCATATGAACTGTATCTCAGTTTAATCAAATAATTGAAGAATAGAAGTTTCTATACATGGAAGTATCCAGCTCATAAATGAAAGGAGAATAATGAAATAGAATATCACCATTTTAAAAATCTTAATGATAACAGATCTAGGCAATGATGATCAGTTGTCGCTAACATCACAAAAAAGAGAGAAAACTAGACATTATTTGCCTCCTAATAAAATTGTACAAAACCACCTATAAATTGCTCTTGCTAAACATTTGAAGTGAAATCTGGTCAGTCTCCTAATATTTACTATCCATTTACTGGAAATATGGAAGACAGAAGAACAAGTTAAGGATACCACAGGAATGCAATTAGAAAACAAGGCTCTGAGAAATTCTATGAGATAGACGATGTGGATTCTTCAACAAATAAATTGCAAGGAAATAAAGAAAATATAAATAGTGAACCTATAAATTAAGAATGACTTAAGAATCTAATTGCAATGTAGGTATCTTATTTGGATGCTACTTCAAACAAACACATAGACAAATAAATGAAAACACAAACACAAACCAGTTATAAGATAATCAGGGGATTTTAAACACTAGCTGCATATTTGATGATATTAAAAAGTTATTTTAAATTTTTTATATTTTAGAGTCACATATTAAAATACTTAACAATTATGGCCATAAGTTCATAATCCTTGAGGCTAGGTAATGGGTATATGAGGGTTATTACCATTCCTTCTATTTTGTATATGATTGAAATGTTCCATAATAAAAAACTTGTTTTTAAAGAATTACTTGGTAAAGTGCCACAAAAATCATGACATTTTGATTGTGACTACACTGAGTTTACATGTTAATTTAGAGTGACATATCTTCCTAAAATTGAGTCTTCTCAACTGGGAACATGTTTGTCTCTTCATTTACTCAGAATTAAAAATAAAATTATCTGGGGCCAGCCCAGTGGTGTAGTGGTTAAGTTCGTGTGCTCCACTTCAGTGGCCTGGGCTTCATGGGTTCAGATCCCAGGCACAGACCTACACACCACTCTTCAAGTCATGCTGTGGCTGTGTCCCACATATAAAATAGAGGAAGACTGGCACAGATGTTGGCTCAGTGACAATTTTCCTCAAGCAAAAGAGGAAGATTGGCAACAGATGTTAGCTCACAGCCAATCTTCCTCACAAAAAACAAAAAAAACCTCTACTAAAACTACTTAATTTATATTATTTTTGCACATTTTTGTTAGGTTAATTCCCAAACATTTTATGCTTTTCATTATTATCAATGTGATTCTTTTCTTATGAGGTATTACTAAAATATAGGAAAATATTATTTTCTTAATGTTGCCCTCATATCAATCTACCTGCAAACAATAGCAGTTTTGTGTCTTTGTTATTTTTAATACCTTTCTTTTTATTTTACTTTTAACTTCTTTTTTGTTTTATTATTTGGTAGGAACTAAAAAGCAATATTGGGTAGCAATAATGAGCCTTCTCTTGTTTCTGATATGTACTTTAATGTTTTCATTAAGATATATTTAGTGAGTTTCTTGAGTTGGTATATTCTATGAGTTAATGTAATTCTATATTACTGATTAGAGTCTTTTTAAAATCAGAAGTCAGTGTTTAATTTATCAAATGCTTTACCATATCTATTGGGATGATCACTTGTTTTTTCTTCCCTTAATCTGATAAAGTAATGAATCACATTAACAGAGATCCCAGTGTTAAACCATTCTTCCATATCTGAAATAAACCCTATTTGAACATCCAATCCTCTGCTCTATTTCACTTCTTAATATTTTATTTAAGATTGTTGCATCTATTTTCATAATTGAGATTGCCCATAACTTTGCACTATCCTTTTCCATTTTTGGTTATAATTCATTATCAATTCATGGAATAAGTTAAAAGCTTTCTCAGGATTATACTAACTTCAAAGAATGAGTTGAAAGCTTTCCATCTGCTTCTATCCTCTAACATAATTTATATAAAAGGGAATTATCTCCTCTTAGAAATTTTGGTAAAACTCGCCTTTAAAATCTTCTAGGTCTGATGCCATTTCTACATATGGATTTTTCCAATATCTTATTTGGTTATCCTTCTATTAAGATTTTTCTACATCCTCTCAAGTCAATATTGATAATTTACAGTTCTCTGAATATTGTTTTTTCTAGATTTTCAAGTCTACCAACATAAAATTGTACCTGATATTTTATTAAAAGTTTTCAAATCTTATTTTAAATTTCCAAGATTCTCTATTAGTTCATTTTTCAAAATATAATAAACTTTCAAACTTTTCCAAGAATATCAATCAGATTTAAGGTCTTCTACCATTTGCTCAATCAACTCTGTTCCTTAGCTGTTGTTTGATCTGTTTGTAGAGGATCAGGCCTCTCTCTGATTTTATTCCCTCAGCTGTTGGGTTATTTGGGGCGGCCAGTTTATCTTTTCATTAGATGATCCTGGTTCACTTGCCTGGGGATGTCTGCTTGTTTGCCATAGGCTGCTTCTAGAGAGTGTAGGAGAGGCGCAAAGAAATGATGGTAGTTAGATGTGCGAGAAGCTTATATTTAGGGTATAACTGTTCCCTCTCCTGAAGGTCAGTAGTCACATGAAACCTGCCCTCCTCTTTGGTGTCAATGTACACACTAGTTTCTTTAGCTTTGGAGCAAATGCTATGGAGGCCCAGTTTTGCACAAACAGCAGAGAGTGAAGGGGCTGAATAATGCATTTGCTCTGAAAGCAGTCAGTCCCCTACTTGCTTTCGTTTTTTTCCCTCTAAAGCTTTCTGCCATTTCTGTATCAATTGAGGATGCCTAAAGAACTTTGATTAACTCTGTAGCACTTTCTCTGTATGTATGGGGCTGTGGCTTCATCTAATCAATAATCTATAATTTTAGATGTCATAAAATCTCTTATCCATAGCACTACGGATTTTGAAATTTTGGTTTCTTATGGGATTTTGGATGGAAGAAGAGTTGTACATGTGTGTTTAATTCACTTTTTTGATAAAATCACTCTTCCTTTTGCAAAAGCTCTTTCTGCTTGTTTTGGGAGATCTATTCATCCTCTGTCACCCATTCAATATGGCCTACTTGGGTCTTCTAATAACTTTACTCCATTCCTCTGGCCACAGTGATTAATCAAGAGTGGACATATGACACAATAATGTTAACATTGTGAAGAAGAATGTCTCTTTCTTCTGGAGTTCTAAACTGGAGCTGCCTGTGTCATGTCTCCTACCAGTTGGAGGAAGCCTGTTTGCAGTAGAAGGGAATGAGGCCTACACTGAGAGAATCAGAGAAAAGAAATGAAAAAAGAGTAGGAGAGATGAGAGACTGAGACACATGCATGTCTCACACTCACATGCAAATACACACTTAATAACATTGCTAGACTACTTAGATCCAGTTGACCTTAGTCCCACTCACCTCTTCTGTTTACCAGTTAGTGATCAAGTAATACACCCTCCCCTTTTTGTGATCAAATTATTTTGAGTGGAATTTCTTTCATTTTCACCCCCAAAATTATAATACACTGTCTGGCTGGCTGATTCGCTTTAGGTTTTTAGGAAACTTTAGGTTTCCTCTTAGATTTCACCTGTTCCTGGAAGCTCCCATGAGCCTTAAATCTGCAGGTTAGATGTTCCTCTTTGTCTTCTATCTGTTCCCATTGGATCGTGATATTTTTGGCCCTATAGTGCAATTATTTATTCATCTCTCTCCTCTCAGTAGACAACAAACTCCTTGAGGACAAGAATTGTTCTTTTCATTGTGTATCTGTGGGACTTAGTACCAGGCCTAGAGCATAACGAGAACTGGATGTCATATATTGAATAAATGAATAAATAATTTTCTTAGCTGTTGTAGATGCCTAGCAGTAGATACCTGGACAGAACCCTGACTTTGGGTAACTGCTATGAGTTTTTGATCATCACCATTGCTAATATCCAATAGTGTTCTTTGTGTACAGTTATTAAATATTTCTTGAAGTTTTTAGGCAGCAAAAGCAAAAGACATAGCAGTTTCCAGGTTTCTTGGTGGAGGTTTAGGCCAAGGAAAATATGCATCCCCTAAGGAGATTCTGGTTCCCATTACAATTCTTATGCCAGAGTGTCTGTGGTCTAATTGCACTGTCAAAATGACAGACTTGGGGAGTTCTTGGCTTGGTTGACTAAAAGAGAGTCCTCATTTCTTCAAATAAAGTGAGTGACACTCATACTTCATCCATTCAGATGGCTACGAATACAGGCATTTGCTGCCTTCATTTTCTGCTCTGTTCTATCATTACCCTAGCTCAATCTGGTTGTTTACTGCCTTTTCAACACATATGATCTGTGAACCACTGAATGAACTACAAAACATGTTACTTATAAAAACATATCAGGAAGATTTCTAGATTATGAAAAATCTCAGATCACGAATAATGGTTTACAGGGGCCAGCCTGATGGCATAGTAGTTAAGTTCCCGTGCTCCACTTCAGTGGCCCAGGGTTTGTGGGTTCAGATGCCAGGTATGGACGTATATATGCTCAGCAGGTCATGCTGTGGTGGCCACATACAAAGTAGACGAAAATTGGCACAGATGTTAGCTCAGGGACAACCTTCCTCACACACACACATATACATACACACGAAAAGAAAAATGATTTACTGAAAATGTGCCTCTATAATCTAAGAATAACATGAAATTTCTTCAAAAAGGTGAGTAGAAATAGCTAAAAACAATTGTTAAGTTCAAAAACAAAAGGCCAATTTTCTTTAAACAAAAAACCAAGAAAAGTATGATTTATGTTCTCTATTAATAATTAAAATCAATATTTAACAACTATTCTTAGAGGGGATTCATGTATTTTGTTCTAATCTTCTATCCACAATTAAGAAAGAAACTAGAACCAGCCCTGATGGCCTAGTGGTTAAAGTTCAGAGCTCTCACTGCTTTGGCGACCTGGGTTCGTTTCCTGGTCTCGGAACCACAGCACCCGTCTGTCAGTTGCCATGCTGTGGCAGTGGCTCATGTAGAAGAACTAGAAGGACTTATAACTAGGATATAAAACCATGCACTAGGGCTTTGGGAGAAAAAAAAAAAAAGGAAGATTGGCAACAGATGTTAGCTCAGGGTAAATCTTTCCCTGCAGAAAAAAAAAAAAAGTACACACACACAACACAAAGAAAGAAAATAAATTCTGCCAGTGTTATCTAAATTGAATGCTTGTTTGAGAATAAAGTTTGGAACCTTTATGTGGTTGTTGTGTGGCCTCTGTTTGGTCCTGGAGTAGTGAGATCAGCATAAATAATTACGTTAGTGGGGCAGGTTCCTGCCTCCTCCACGAAAGGCTGTTAATTGAAAAATAGATATTTGTACCAAGGGTTATCAGACACCTCTAAAATGCCATAAAATATTGTAGTATATTTTGTTAGGTTAATCCTTTAAAATTCCATAAGTGGTCTAATTGTTGAAGACCCAATATTCTTTCCTCAAGGATTTTTTTATAGCTCTAGTCAGCTTGGGGAAAATTACAAAAGACAATCGAAAACAGAGGAGCCGATCCCTGTCTACTTTCTCCATTTTGTCTTTCCATAAGCACAAATGTCACCTAAATATATCCTTACAACAGAGAAGAAGGGCATGATTGTGCAATTAACAAAGGGAAAAGGGAGTTCTTTATGAAATTTTTTCTTGATGATTCTAAATATCTCCTTAGGCTGCTGTTGAAGCCACTATCATTTTCCCAAAGTTTTACTGAATAGATGAGATAGGATTGTATTCCAAGTCGATAATTATTGCAACACTGTCACATTATACAATGTAATTCTGAAAGGAAGACGTTTCCAGTGAAACTTTGTCAAGTGACACTTCATTTAAACTATAGCATGAGGAAATTGCAAAGAAGAAATTTTAAGGAAAGTTAAAAGCAAAAAGGGTTCCTTGTTTTCCTTCAGTTCACTTTTAAAAGGCTGGCATTAGAACAAGTACCCAAATGGAGGGTGAGTAATGGTGACTGAGGTGTTTATGAAGTAAGCAATTTATAAACTCCAGAATAACAATCCTCTGGAAGGAAGAATAGTTGGCACAATCCATCTTGTTCTTAATATCAGGAAAATTATAAAGATACATAAATATCCCCTTATTCACTATTTATTTCTGAACATGGCCACTCCTATCCCTTATACGTCTAGGCAATGTAGCTTCCTAAAATAGTTAAGAACCTAAGAAGCACTTTTTATGGCATCTTTAGACTCCTTAAGATGTTCTCTCATGCAGGATTCACTTCTAGCAATTACAGATATGTGCTTATATGTAAGGCTGTTCAAAAGTGTCTCCAGGTAGACCATTTATCGTAGAACTGCAATTGTATGCACTGTCACTGAATCACTTATGTCATATTAATTGGGGGGCTACTATGTCCTGCATTATACTGTATGCCATGGTAGAAAAACAGGACATGATCTTTGCCTTCAAGGAAATTAGAGTTGGGTTGTGTTGACTGTATCAATCCACAGGAAACTATTAGGAAACCATATAACACAGTGCATATTTATGTGCTTATTGGTGTGGTGAGAGTAGCCAATATTCAGCAGAAAGAGATCAATTGGAATAAAATAATAGAATGTGATTAAAGAGTTTGTCTAAACCCTTCCTTTGAGATGCAATGCAATTAACGAAGGTTTGCTTCATTGAGGAAGTGGGATTTGAATTAGGACTTAAACAATGAGCCGACTGAAAATAAATGTGAAATTAGATGAGATTTCACTGAATTAATTTATTTTACTTTTCCTGATTTTCTTTGTATGAAGACATACATACTCTATCCAATTGAGCTTTGTCAAATAATCCATAAATACATAAAGTATCCGTGATTAACAATGCTTTTAATGCCAAAAGACAGCTTATTTTCTTAATCCACGGCTCCCTTTATGTAATTACTCTTTTTGCAAACTACTAGTTGGTTATATTAACACTTGAGTAATCTTGACAAGAAGTTGCTTTAAGCAGTTAAAGATCCAGATGCTGATCAGCATGCATTAAGTGATTCAGCTTAATTGGTTCCATCTAGATAAATTACTTACCTCAGTTCCTATCACAATTTCTTCCCTGGGAGAGTAGAAGAGAAACTCATACAGCTTGTAATGTTGAAATAAGCTGAAACATGAAATAAATGTACAAATCTGATAAATTTATTTCAGGACAAAAAGCAAATATGTAAGAGTACTTATTAAAGGAAAGTTGTTCATATTGACCAAACTAAAAATATCAAACACTAATATGGTGTTAGCCATCTCATTTGTTCCAAAATAAACTGTCCAGAAATGCTAAGAAAGTAAAAGTTTACTTTTTGAGATGTTGACAACATCACACAGTATCTAACATAATACCAAGTAAATTAATCTGTGATGAGTGGATAAGTTTGAGATAAGACAGTAATTATATTGCATCTTGACTTTTCCTGGCTTACAACCAAATAATGCACTGCCCATAAATAACACTAAACTTCACAGTATTTTTCATATTTTGCTCCAAACTGGAGTCAATTTCCTCTGGCACGAATGGCACTGAATTCTATAACATACTTCCATATCAATTACTTCTCACATTCTCAAACTGTTTGGAGATTAAATTAATCTCTGATAAAACCTGAAAAATGATGCAACATGAACTGAAATCCATTTAGAAGATGTCTGATTTTCTCGTAGGATATTTGATCACACATCAAAGAGAGGAATTAATTTAAGAAAGATAATTTCTTCAGTTCCTACTCTAAAGACCAGGTGGTCAGTGTATAAAAACTATAAAGAGACAGAGGATAGGAGTTCCCTGAAACAAATATTTCTAGTAAGTTTAAAGATCTCAGCAATATATTATTGAGAGAGAAAAATTTACTGAAGGGCTGACTTCTAATACCCTGTTTGTGATAATATTTGAATTTTTCTAATTCTCTTCCTGCTGGTTGGGAAAATTAATAAACTCATAATACAGCAAAATGCCCAAGAACAAAAAATTGTCTTAGTGGTTTCTCTTTCACTCTGGTGCCTTTTGCTATTTAAGAAAATTGATTTTAATATAACTGAGAAATTAACATTTGCAAAATGTAGCTACAGAGCATGTATAATAATGGCTTCTCCTGAATGCTGTAATGGATCAAAGTTTCAATTCATTTGAAATCAATGAAGAAATCCTCAGGCAGCTGGGTCTCCCTGAGTTATATTAGCAGTTGATCTCACTACTAACACAATCCATTAAAAAGTGATGGGTGTGCAGACCCAGTCATGGATTTTTTTTTTTTGGAAAAGCAAAAACCCTTGTACATTCAAATTAGTCATCAACATTCAGAAAACTAACTTAGCTTTTGACATTACTTTGATTTGTTGGCTAGGAAATACATCAAGATTAGTGAAGTCTGATGATTCAATGAAGCAAAATAAATTCAAATTCTTCCTCCCTTGCATTGATTACCTAGAGAAAGCTTTAAGGTTAAAAATATTACACTGGCAATTACTGATTTTGAGTAGAAAAATTAAAGAGTGTAGCGCATTTTGGAAATAGCTTGGCTTCCTGTCAGTGAACTAGTGTAAAATTTTCCTTTCTCCATCTTGAAGTTAATTCATAAAGCTTCCTTCCTACAATTTTATAATCTTTCAGCCTTATTCTCTTCATCGCATATAGGAATTAGATTGTCCCATGCCAAAAGGGAAATCCATTTCTTACAATGAACATAAAATGCATTTCCTTGATGCAGTGGTCAAAGATGGAAGGCTGGGGCAAGGCCAGGACTAGGGTGAGAGGGACAAGGGGAGGGAGGCACCTAAGGATGCACTTACTCAGGGGCAGGTCAAGTTGCCTCCATTGCCTCAGTCTAGTCCCCACCTTGGAGGCGGTTCTCTAACTTTACCAAGGAGCTATCAGATGGCCTTCCATGGGAACAAAGTGACACTTCTGCTATGGGTATACATTTCCTCCCTCTTTCTTTAGACTTCCGGCTGACTCAAGCCCCTAGACTATTTTGTCATCCATCTTGTCTTAGTCCTAAATCAAAGGGAAAATACTCAGAATGAAAATGGGTCAAGACATCTGGCTCCATGACAGGAAGTGCCATACCCTGCTGTGCATGGACGGACAGTGCTGATTTTCTTACATTGAGTATCTGTGCACATGACCTTCACCTAATTCCCAGGGAATAGACAGAATACACAAGGACAGAAGTGTACTTGGACCAGATATATATAAATTACGTCTTGTATTAAAAAGCTACAACAGTATTTATATTTATATTTGTACATGTTATACAACATATACAAATGTAGATACTGCACAAGTAGATTAGTCAGTACTTACAGCAATGCTGGGGAGGAATTTTGGTATTTTTTTTCAAATCACACACACATGACAGAATATAAAATTGAGACTCCATTAACAGCATCAAATGAGATTTCACTTTTATTGCCAGTTAAGTTTCATGTGCTATGGGTCATCTTCTAAAAAATTCTCTTCCTAAATTGACAAGGGCTTTCAGTAGTTGAGTAAATTTAGTATCCAGTTAAATTGAAACATGCTTGTACTTTTGATAATTGAGTTAGCTTTCTATTTACACAATTTCTTGATAGTCATTAAAATGGAAAGTATATGATTTAACTGCCATTAAACCTACATTTGTGGACCTATGAGGCATTCTGAACAGGTGTTGTAGAAAAGTACATTTCTCTTTACACAATTTCAGTATCGATTCCAGATATGCTACTGATATTTTATTTTTTGTAACAAGTACATTTAAAATGTATAATTTCTTTGGAATCACAATATAAAGATTTAACAGCATCAGAAATAGTTCTGATTTACTTTATGTGACTAATCTCAATTTTTTTTTTTTGAGAAGTAAAACTAGGGATTTTTGGCAGGTGAACTTATGCTGGTTAGGATCTAATGGTGACTAACACTGATACCCACTCCTAACTTAACCATGTTCTGAAATAAAATGTCAAGAAATACATTGATGAACATATGTCCAGAGAGATGAGATGAAAGAGAAAAAGAGTTGCCATCTTTCACCATCTAGAAGGTGTCATGGCGGCGCCTGCCATGGTTTTGGGGACTATAGTTAACTATCAGAACCAGTGCCCATTATAAACCTCCTGGGCTTAGAGCTCAGCTGAAAAATGTGTTCTGCAAGAGAGACCTGGCAGGTTCAAATACATAGAGAGAGAAGGGAAAGAAGGATGCTATACAAACCTGCAGAGAATTCCCCTCGCCCAGTGATTCCCAAACCCCGATGGGCAGAAAGACCTTGGGGAACAGGTTCTCCTCCAGCTCTGGATTTCCACTCCCTCCCCCCACCCCCATAAGGACTGTGCTTTACTCTAATTGATTATGAAGACTACTGCGGCTTTCAGTGAGAGACACACATTAGGAGGTATGTTTTTATATTAAGAAATCATATTATACCAAATGCTATATAGAAAAACATTATATCATGTACCATTATTAATTCATGCCAGAAACCAGCACATAAACCTTATCATATTAAACACATTAATATTTAAAAAGCTTCCAGACTACAACCAGGATCCTTGCCAAACAAATCACGAGCATGTCTAGGACATCATGCAGCACCTTTTATTTTGGAATTTTAAAATTTAAAGTTGGAAAACACTGCAGCATTTAGTATTAGAGGAAAAAAGATATTCTGCAGAAGCTTTTAGTTACGCAAAAGAAAGATTTTTTTACCCACTCTTGTTTAAATATTTGCAAACTCTCAAAGTGTCCTTTGGGAGAGATGCATGACTCCAATGCAGACCTTGTGACAGATTATATAAAAAGACAGATTTCTTAGTTCACCGATGAAGAATCACTGTAATAAAAAATACTTTCCCTCCATCCACCACCATTTTCTAAGCAGAAAGAAAAACTTAATGAGTTTAATTGGTCAATACTACAAAATATTTCAGGCACATAATAAATTTGAGGAAATATGTACATAAATCTCTTTAATTTCTGATACAAAGCATTTAAAGTAAATGTTTAAACAGAAGTGAATGTTTCTCTTTAAAATGTAAAATTTTGATGTGAAGGCCAACAACCTAAATATAGAGTCTATTGTAATCAAGTCTTGATTAATCTGAAAGAATTATTTTATTAATAAAATGGTATTAATTAGAGATTCAGAGGAAAATGAAATTCTTAGGTAATTTATTATAATTCTAGATGAAATTATACTTACCAAACACAAACCTTCTTTTAAGAATGCAAGGTTAGCCAAAACATTTAATGTCCTGACTTTTACTTATTGGATGGAAGATTTAAATATTAATTAATTATGGGTTGGGTTTATTACTGCATAAATTCTGTAAATGTCTAACTTTGCAAAAAACTGAATTAATTTCTATTTAATAGACATTTTCTAGAAGGTATGAAATGAAAAATAAATGCTACTGAAAAAAAGTCCATACCTGACTTTTAAGTAATCAATGATAGCATTGGCTTGTTTTACATCAAAGATATTCCATGCTTCATTTTTTTGTGAATGGGATGGTCCTATTTCAGCCATAACTTCTCCAAGCCATTTTAAGCTGTCTTCTAATGACATACGCAGTGCTGAAATAGAATCCAGAGAAGTCATAAGCATTATTTTGATAGATGTTTTGGAAACAAAATAATAATAATCCAAGATGTGTAAAAATTTACTTTTTTAATATTTCTGAGGACAAATGGTAAAACTATTGTTTATTTATGATAAATTAATAATTACACTTTGTGTAAAAGAATAGTAGCTGACACATCCAACAACAGAAAATTACTGTAATGCTACACAATCGTCTAAAGAGTTTTCCATTTTAAGATGCAAAAACAAATTCAAAATCTATTTAAAGATTTCTTTAAAATGGAAAAGAATAAATTTTTTTTTTCAATCTTAGAATAAGAACATACATAGAAATGACAAAAAAGTTGGTTGGATTAGCTGATGTGGAAGGCCTGCTTGGTAGATTCAGTAACTGTAGACAGCAGAGCTGAACTCAGAGCTCAAAATGCAAATGAACAGAGTCGACCCACACTTGGCTTTAGCTGATTGTTACCATGTGGGAATTTGGGCCTGCAGATTTTCAGTAAATGCCAGAAATATGGATTTTTATGTAAAACATCAAGATATTTTTTTCTTTTCCAAGCTACAGACTTATAGCTTATGTAAGCTGTTTCTCCAATGTATGCCTGGTGATGGTGGTGAGAGCCAGATGACAGTGCAAAAACAGTGACACTGACACCACTTTGCCACCATTACCAAAAATGAACAAGTTCGATGATTGTGATCTATTCTTTGGCAACTAGAAACAAACAACAAAGCAACACCATCTTCTATGGCATTTGTCCAGATGGAAAAAAAGTAGATAAATGCCTAGATTTAACTTTTATAGTGTCTATAATACAAATATTAATTTCCATCTTCTTTTCATGTTTGGTTATATTATGCTCTTTTTTACTTGTGGCAGGCGAATATTGTTGATAATACACACACACACATCGCTTCCAATGCCCTGAGGATGAATCTGGGTAACTGGAGTGTCCATAGTGTCCTTTATCTGCTGACAAGTGATGGTGTATAGACATAAAGCTGGAGAGCCTGGACGTGGAGAGTTGAATGGCTCTAGCAAAAAAATGAAGTTGGACTGGCTGCCTGGGGGAAGCGAATGTCAGCTGGGGGCCTGGATGAAGGCTTTGGGGAGAATTATGCTGTTCAATGTGAACGCCACCCTCCCAATCCCAACCAAATCTGTCTGTCTCTCAGGAAACCATCAGTAAACTTTCCACTTCTTGCTAATGGAGTGGATTTTTCAAGGAGGTAAGAGGGGAGAATGCAGAGGAGTTAGGAGAACGTAGGCTGATTGTTGGACCCAGCCACTTCCCGAGTACACAGATCCTCTTTCTTTCTGGGATGTAAGTGCTATAACCCCAAATTACTAACAAAATGACAGTAGAGTAAAATTTTAGGAAGACACTATACACACTTACTTGTACTTTGTTTAGTCTAGATTCTTTTCTACTTGTAGGAATTAGAAAAAAGCAAAAACCTATATAACAATCAAAATCTGGTTTAATGAATGACAATTGGCCCAGTTCTTATGGCCTCCCTGCAGATCATCTTTCACGTATGTCAGACACATAGATTATTGCTGGATAACTAGGCTTTCCTATATCATTCTAAGTGGAGCTCAATTATTATTGTATATTTCTTTTTCCATGATAAACTTCTTTTGGAAATGGTGGGAGTAACTTCAGAAATGAAAAATAATTGGATAAAAGCAATTTAGAAATGAATGGATTAAAAGCCTGAATCATTTTATTAATAAAATGGTATTAATTAGAGACAGAGAAAAAAGAAACTCTTAGATAATTGATTATAATTCTAGATATAATTATACTTATCAGGCACAAAAATACATTTATATGACTATTTCCTTATGTTGAAATATTACTGACTCTTTAAAACTGTTTTTCTATGTCTAATGTCTTTCTATAGATAATGGCTTAAAAAATTAGGAAAGTTATCATTTTACTTATCTGAGTGAAATATTTGCTCTTTTAAAAATCACATTTAGTGATGTGATTAAAACATGAAAGATTAAACCATTTAAATAGTAAGGGCTGTTAGAAATAAAATTTATCTTTGAAATTTTAGGGTAATAAAAAAGAACACACTAGACTTATAATTAGTTGGAAGACTTCAGCTCGTACCTCATAACTGCCGCTTACTAGCTAGGTGATCTAAGCTTGATTTTCCTTAACTGTAAGTGAGAATAATACCAATTTTCAAAATTATAGTGCTGTGGTAAGGATCACATTAGAAATGCAGGTGAAACTCCTGCTAAACTGAAAAAATACACATACTAGTGTATTACACATGAATAGTGCTTTCTAGAACTCAACCCAAAGCCAGGCACATTTCATGCAGTAGTCAGGAGGATGGGCTGTTACTCACTGGGGTTGACCTTTGTGACCTTAAGGAGTTATTTAACCTCTCTGAATCTCATTTATTTTTCTCATATTTAAAATGGGGATAAAAATAGAAGTATCTCACAAGGTTGTGTGTGAATTAAATCAGACGGTATTTGGAAAGCAAATGGCACTATGACTGGCACAAGTTAATCCTACACAAATGGTACCTATTATTATTATTATCATTCCTGTTTGGGGGAAAACAATTCAATTTCATAGAACTAAAAACTATACTATGGTTATTTACTAACATTCACGTTATATACAGGGAAATCAATCTAGGCCCATGGACCTGGATGGAGGCCCAATACCCAGTCTATTCAATACTTGAAAGCTGGTCCTCGGTCAGTCCCTGGAAATATTAGACCCTCAAATGTATATTGTTAAGATAACTATACAAATCCTATGTTCCATAATCTTTTGGTTGATCCAATTTGATCTGAGGTGGGTTGTCTGCAGAATGCCTTGTACATAAGGCCGCATAAGTTTGAGACAAGAAACAGGCCAGAAATCGGGTCAGTGTAAAATGCAGTTCCCACACTAGGATTTTATTTATTATGGCTGACCACAAGACAGCTCACAGCTCCAACTGCTCTTCGGTGCTTTTTCTATTGAGCTGTTGCTGGCTGGGAGAGCTCAGGACTCTACCTCTTAGTTTAAACATCAACACGAGCTTACCTCCTTCCCTGGCACCCTTGGCTAAGATTGCGTCCTTTCCTGAGGATAACTATAACCTTGTTAGGTTTAGAGGTTTAAGGGGACGTTTTTTTCCTGCCAACAGGAAAAACTAGATCCCTTGCATTTTTTCTGGTTAGGTTTTACATACGTACTCTCACTTTCTCTTGGTTTAGGAGTAGTTGGATGGATCCTACTCAAGTGTTAAAAATTCATTTTTGAACTGATATCAACAATGTAAAGTTTCACGTAAATGAAATATTCTTGAGTCATTATAAGTTATGCAAAGTTTAAAATGGAAATATCATGTCAAATTTGGAATGTGAGATTCATGAACATTTTTTTACTTCATTCTGTTTCTAGTTTGTGAAGACAGCTCACAGGTTGTGAAGCTTGGGACTGTTCATGTCATATATTCTTTTTTACAATTTAATGTTTCGCATAGGTGATATGTTCACCTAGTTCAAAAAATATACGTGAAGATATATTGTGAAAAGACTTCCTCCAACCCCTGTTGCCCACATGCCCAATCCCCACACCTTTCCCTACAGAAAATTTAAGATTAGCTTTTCCTGAATATTCCTAGCATTTTCTGTTTATATATAACAAATAAGATACATAAATTCTCATTTTTGTCTTTTACAAACAAAAGCAAACAATTCTGCACCTTGCTTTATTCAATAACAATATACAGTTCCCCATACAATACGTAGAAAGCTTCCTCATTCTTTCCTTTTTGCAGCTGCATAGCATTCCATTTTAGGGATAGACTAATCCCTACTGATAAACTTTTAATTTCGGAGTAGTTTTAGATTTACAGAAAAGTTGTAACAATACTACAGAGAGTTCCCATATACCCCATACACAGTTTCCTCTATGAACTTTGCTGTGGTGCATTTGGCACAACTAATGCACAAATATCGGTACTTTATTATTATCTAAGTTCATACTTTCATTGGATTTCTTCAGTTTTTATGACAGTCTTTTTTCTGTCCCCAAATCCCATCCAGGATACCACATTACATTTAGTCGTCATGCTTTCTTAGACTGTGACAGTTTCTTGACATTCCTTGTTTTTGATGGCCTTGACAGTTTTAAGAAGCACTAGTCAGATAGTTTGTGGTATGTCCTTCAAGTTGAGTTTTTCTGATATTTTTGTCATGATTAGACAGGGATTAAGGGTTTGGGGAAGACCACAGTGCCATTCTCAACATGTTATATCAAGTGTACATGCTATTTAACATGGCTTATCACTAACAGTGTTGACCTTAATCATGGGCTGAGGTAGTCTTGGTCAGGTTACTCCACTGTAAAGTTAGTTTTTCCTCCTTTCCATACTGCCCTCTTTGGAAGAAAGTCACTACGTGCAGCCCACACTTAAGTGGTTGGGAGTGTGGGTTTAACTTCTTGAGGGTGAAGTGTCTATATAAATTATTGGAAATTCTGTATGGGAGATTTGTCTATTTTACCCCAGTTAATTATTTATCCAATCATGAATTTATATCAGTATGGATTCATGGATGTTAATTTTATACTTTGAATTACAATTCAATACTCTGTTTTCTTGTTCAAATTGTTCCAACTTTGGACATTGGGAGCTTTTTAAGTTGGCTTCTCTATTCCTTTGACACACCCTCATCATTTTGATTTTTGAGCACTTACTTTGGCCACTATAAGGTGCCCCTGGCTCATCTTTCATGTCCCCTGCTCCACGTCTGCAATCAGCCATTTCTCTAAGGAGCCCTGGCTTTTTAAATTCGAGAATGAAATTATAAACCAAGACCTGGGTCCTGGGTATGCTCATTGCTACTGGGATGTCATTACTTCCAGGCCCTCTCAGTGGACAGAACTAAGAAATATATGCGTGTACAGTTAACTAGACAACTATTCATCTGTATCTATATTAAGTTAAACATGAGTTCACACTGGTGTCTCCAGTTGACGTTTCTAATCTTTTGCTTTTACAAACGTTTCTGCAATGAGTAACTTTACATATGTCAGGTTACATGTGTGCAAGTGAATATGGAGGATAAATTCCCAAAAGTGGAACTGCTGGGTCAAAGGGACAACCCATTTGTAAATTTGATAGATAGCTGCTAACCTACACTCCACAGGGGTTTTTTAAACGTATACTTCCATTAGCAATAGAGGAGAGCAACTGTTTTCTTACAGCTTTGACAGCTGAGAATGCTGCCATGATTTTACAGTTCTGTCATTCTGATATGTGACAAATGGCATTTCTGTGTAGTTTTAATTAGCATTTTCTTATTATCTTTAAGGCTGAACTTTTCATTTGTAATTTATTTAGTCATATCCATATGCAATAATCTCTCCAGTTTCTTATTCTTTTTTTGATTTTTCTTTCAGTATTTTTTCTTTGCAGACTTTTGACTTTTAAAAATCAAATTTAACTATCCTTTTCTTTATGGCTTCAGAATTTTGAGGCATAATTATAAAGGTCTTCCCCATCCAACGTTGTAAAGAAATTAACCCATGTTTTCCTCTAACATTTTTATAGTTCCATTTATTTGACATTTAAGTATCTGATCCATTTGGAATGTATTGTGGTTTAAAGACAGGGAGCTCTGGATCCAGTTTTATTTTATTTTTTTTTCTCGATGGATACCCAGGTGTCCCAATATTATTTATTGAATAGTACATCTTTTCACCACAGGTTTGAGATGTCATTATATCAAGTACTGAATTCCGATGCTTGGGTGTACTTCTAAACCTGTTCTATTCCTTTGGTCCATCTATTTAGTCATTCACCATCGTGTTCAAATAGTAGAGATTTTATAACACCATTACTAATATTATAATAACAAAATATGTTATAGCTTATTACACTTCTTAAAGAAAGTTTTTCTGGCTATTCGTATTTGTTTATTTTCCCTATTTTCGTTAGAATCACCTTGCTTAGTAACCCATCCCAGGCAAAAACATCGACAAAAACTGTTGGTATTTTCAATGGAACATTAATATTGTCAATTAACATGATGAGATTTAGAATCTTTATCGTGTTGAGTCTTTCACAGAAAGTTGTAAGTTTTTTCCAAATGTTTAAAACTTCCTTTGTGACCTTTACAACTGCTTTGAGGTTTTCTTCATATAGGACTTGCACATCTCTTTTCTAAATTTATTCCTAGGTAGTTTCTCTTTCTTGTTAAAATTATATATTTTTTCTTTCACTATATCTGTTCTTTCTTTTTATAAGTAAATATTTAAAAAATTATCGTCCAGTGGAATTGACTTTTCTTTTGGTCTATAGTTCTATGAATTTGAACCCTTGTGTAGATCATGTAACCAACACCACCACAATTAGGATACAGAATAGTTACATCACCTCCAAAAACTCCCTCAGGCTATCCTTTCATGTCCTCTCTGCACCCCAGCCTCCAGCAACCATTGACTTGTTCTCCATCTCTCTAGTGGCATCTTTTTAGAATGTCCTATAAATGTAATCGTACAGTACACAATCTTTAAACTGACTTCTTTAACTCAGTATGATGCTATTGAGATTTATACAAATTGTTGTGTGTATCATGGTTTATTCATTTTTATTACTAAGCAGTGTTCCATTTATGTTCATGGCGTGGATATACCATGGTTGTTTATCTGTTGCCCTATTGACAGACATTTGGATTGTTTTCAGCACTTATGAATAGAGCTGCTACAAAACATTCATGAACAGGTTTTTGTGTGAACATATGTTTTCCTTTCTTTAGAGTAATTCCTAGAAGTGGGACTGATAGGTCATATAATTTTATAAGAAACTGCCAACCATTTTCCAGAGTGGCTGTGCCATTTTGCCTTTTCATAAGCGAAGTATAAGAGTCCTAGCTGCTCTCTATCTTTGTCAACGCTGGTATTATCAGTATTTTCTACTTTAGTCATTCAATAGGTGTGTAGTGGTATCGTAGTGGTTTTAACTTACATTTCTCTAATGGCTAACGATGGTGAAGGCCTTTTCATGTGTTTATTTGCCATCTTTATATCGTCTTTCGTGAAGTGTCTGTTCAAATTATTTGCTAATTTTTTAAAAAAAGATAGACTTTATTTTAGAATAGATTTATAATTATAGAAAAATTACAAAAATAGTACCTAGGTTCTTGCATACCCCACACACAGTTTCTCTTATTTTTAACATCTTACATTATAATGTACATATATTACAACCAGTAAACCAATATTTATATATTATAACTAACTGAAGTCCATATTTTATTAGATTTACTTAGTTTTTACTTGCTGTCCTTTTTCTGTTCCAGGATCCCCTCCAGGATACCATATTACATTTAGTAGCCATGTCTCCTGAGGTTCTCCTAGTTTCTCAGATTTCTTGTTTTTGATAACCTTGTCAGTTTGAGGAGTACTGGTCAGACATTTTGTACATTGTTCCTCAATTTGAGTTCGTCTTCTGTTTTCCTCATGGTTAGACAGGAGTTACAGGTTTTGATGCTTTTGTGCATTTTTAATAGGATTATTTGTTTTATTATTATTGAGTTCTTTATATATTATAAAGTCTTTTGTCAGATATGTGATTTGCAAATATTTTTCCCTATCTGTAGCTTGTCTTTTCATTCTTTTAACAATGACTTTCACAAAACAAAAGTTTTAAAATTTAATGAAGGCCAATTTATCAATTTTTTTTTTTTACAGATCACGTTTTGAGGATCATGTCTAAGAACTTCTCAGAAAACTCCATGTCATGAAGATTTTCTCCTATGTTTTCTTCTAAAAGATTTATAGTTTTATATTTTGAATTTATATCTATGATATAATCAGAGTTAATTGTATCAAATGAAAAGTTTAAGTTGAGGTATATTTTTTTTAATGTAGAGGAGGAGCTGTTTCAGCATTTGTTGAAAAGTCTATCCTGTTCCACTGAATTGCTTTCACGTATTTATTTAAAAAATTCAGATGACCATTTTTGTGTGAGTCTATTTCTGAATTCTATCTTTGTTCCATTGATCTAAATGTTTATCCCTTCACCAATTCCACATTGACTTTATTACTGTAACTTTATAGTAAGTCTTAAAATTATGTGGGATCATTTATGCTATTTTATTCCTATTTTTCAAAGTTGTTTTACCTACTCTAGGTCCTTAGCCTTTCCATAAAAATTTTAAAATCAGCTTGGGTATGTCTAGAAAAAAATCCTGCTGGGGTTTGGATTGAGACTGAATTAAATCTACAGATCAATTCAGGAAGAACAGACATCTTTACCACGTGGAGATTTCTAATCCAAGAACACTATTTCAATTTATTTAGGTTTTATTTCTTTTATCATAATTTTGTAGTTTTCAGCATATAGATTTTGTATTTTTTTTTTTTTTTGAGGAAGATTAGCCCTGAGCTAACATCTGCTGCCAATCCTCTTCTGTTTGCTAAGGAAGACTGGCCCTGAGCTAACATCCATGCCCATCTTCCTCTACTTTATACGTAGGATGCCTACCACAGCATGGCTTTTGCCAAGTGATACCACGTCCGCACCCCGGATCCAAAACAGCGAACCCTGGGCTGCCGAAGCGGAACATGCGCACTTAACTGCTGCGCCACTGGGCCAGCCCCAATTTTGTATATTTTTGTTAGATTTATGCTTAAGTACTTCTTTCTTTTATTTTTTTAGCTATTATAAACATTATTTGTTAAAATTTTGATATCCATTGCATATTGTTAGTATACTGAAATACAACTGACTTTTGTTTTGACCTTATTCCTGCAACCTTGCTAAACTCATTAGTTCTAAGATTTTTTTTTGATTCTGAGTAATTTCTTTATAGAAACAATCATTTTATCTGAGAACAGGGACTTTTATTTCCTCCTTTCTCATCTGCATATGTTTTATTTCTTTTTCTTACCATATTACACTTATTGCTAAGACTTCCAGTCCCTTGCTGAATAGGAGAGTTGAGAGCAGACATTCTTGCCTTGACTCTGATCTTATGGGGAAAGCATTTGGTTTTTCACCACTAAGTATGATGGTAGCTTTAGGTTTTTTATAGCTGTCTTTTATGAGGTTGAGGAATATCACTTCTTTTCTTAGTTTTCTGACAGTTTCTTTTTTAAAAAAAAAATAATGAATGGATGTTGTATTTAGTCAAAGGCTTTCTCTGCATCTATTTATATGATCATGTGGTTTTTTTTCTTTAGACTATTTACACTGATGAGATTTCCAAATAGTGAACCAGTATTGAATTTCTGGGATAAATCCCAACTAGTCGTGTGTATTATTTTTCTAATATATTGCTTGATTCATTTTGGTAATATTTTGTTGAGAATTTTCAAATTTATGTTCCTGAGGGATATTGGTCTGTAGTCCTCCTCTGGCCCCTCCACTTCCTCCTTCCTCTTTCTCTCTTTCATTGTCTTTGTTGGGTTTTGGTATGAAGATAATTCTAGCCTCAAAAATGAGTTAAGGAGAGTTCTTTTCTCTACTATTTCTGGAAGAGATTATGCACAATTGGTGGTATTTCTTCATGAAATGTTTGATAGAATTTTCCAGTGAAAACATCTGGGCCTGCAGATTTTTTCCCCCAGATTTTAGCAACAAATTCAACTTCTTCTTTTTTTTTAAAGTTTATTTTTTTGTCCTTAGGAAGATTAGCCCTGAGCTAACATCTGCAGCCAATCCTCCTCTTTTTGCTGAGGAAGACTGGCCCTCAGCTCATATTCCTGCCCATCTTCCTCTACTTTGTATATGGGACGCCTACCACAGCATGCCAAGCAGTGCCAAGTCTGCACCCAGGATCTGAACTGGCAGACCCCAGGCCACCGAAGTGAAACGTGCAAACTTAACCACTGCGCCACCAGGCCGGCCCTGTTAACTTCTTAAATAGTTATAGGACTATCAGGTTATCTGTTTCATCTTGGGTGAGTTTTGTTATAGTTTTTGAGGAATTGGTCCCTTTCCTTTTTCTTTTCTAATTTATGTACATAAGCAGTATTCTCTTACTATCCTGTTAAAAATCTGCAGGGTCTGCAGTAATATCTCATTTTTTTACCTGATAATGATCATCTTTGCCTTCTATCTTTTTTCCTTCATCAGTTTTGCTTCATGTTTCTCAAGTTTATTGACCTTTTCAAAGATCCAGATTTTGGTTTAATTGATTTTCTCTATTGGCTTTATGTTTTCAACTTTATTGATTTCTGTTCTTTATTATTTCTTTTCTGCTTGATTGATGCTTTTTATTTTACTGGATTCCTAAGGTTTAAACTTACATTATTAATTTTAGACTTTTTTCTTTTCTAATACAAGCATTTAATGAAATAAACTTCCCTCTTATCATTGGCTCAGCTGCACCACACAAATTTTCACGTGTTTTATTTTCATTTTCATTTACCAAAAATCTTTTCTAATATCTATTGAGAATTTCTTTGACCCATGGACTATTTAGAATTGTGTTTTTAATATCCAAGTGTTCGGAGATTTTCCTGACATATCTCTGATATTAATTTCTTGTTTAATTCCATTGTGGCTAGAGAACATATTTGTATGACTTCAATTATTTTAAATTTCAGGTTGTTGTATGACCCCGGATAGATCCACCTTGGTGAATGTTCCATGTAAACTTGAAAAGAATGACTATTCTGCTGTTTTGGGATGAACTGTTCTGTAAATGTCAATTAGATCCAGTTGGTTGGTAATGTTTTCCTTTTTGTTTACCTTGTTTGTGGTCCAGTCAGCTTCTTGAATTTATAGGTTTAATCTTTTGCCAAATTTGGGAGGTTTTCAGCCATTATTTCTTCAAATGTTTGTTCAGAACTCTACTCTTTCTCCTGTCCTTTTGGGACTCTGAAGAGTTGTATATTAGAACTTTGGTTGTCCCGCAGGTCCCTGAGGTTTTGTTCATTTGTTTGCCAGTCCTTTTTTCTCTATATTGTTCAGATTGGATAATTTCTATTGCTCTGTCTTCAAGTTCACTGATTTTTCCATTGTTTCCTCTCCATTCTGCTATTAATTCCATCCAGTGAGATTTTAATTTTGGTTATTGTATTTTGTGGTCCTAAAATTCCCATTTGTTTCTTCTCTATACACCTCATTTCATTCCTGATTCTTTATATTTTAATATGTGTTTCAAGAATATTTGTAACTGTTCATTTAAGCACTTTTATAATAGCTGTTTTGAAGTCTCACATATAATCTCAATACCCATTTTATCTTATTGTTGGTATCTATTTATTATTTTCCATGCAAGTTGAGATTTGCATAGTTCTTTGTTTGCTGAGTAATTTTGGCAATGATGTTGAAAGAATATATTTTAAGATATGTAGTACTCAGAGATTCCATAAATATTTATGTCATGAGGGAAAAAAACCCAGCCAAAGTCTGTCTTTTTGATGATTTACTAAGAATTCTTTTTTTGGAAGGTTGTAGTTTAACAATTGAAATTCAAATAATATTATATTACTTATTAGGCATCTTAATAATAAAATATGCATCTTTAATGAAGTACTGGAAAAGACTGAATTCTCAAGACTAGCTACCTGAGACTTCGGTTTTTGTTTTAGCTTTATACCATGTTTTCCATGTGCAGGATAATTTGAAATCAGTCAGTTAACATCATACCAGTTTTTCATTCTAAAGTATAATTATTTTTTCTTCTATTGGTACAGCTATTTATCTTTAACGTGGCACTACGTACCTAAGTAAAAGATGAAATTCTCCCACTTACAGAGAAGAAAATAATGATTTCTTCTCCTCACATACAAGAACTACCAATTCTTCCCTTGTAAAGGGCAACTAGGAGCAGGAAGGGTGCCTAGGGCATGAGTGGCTCCTCTAGGTTTTGCTAACTCACTTAAAATTTCCCATGCCTCTGTGTAGTTAGAAATTGATACGCAGAACAGAATAGATTTTGTGTGACCACAAGGTACCCACAAAATTTGCTAGGATGATGGTAACAATTCTTTAGGAGGAGCAAGGTTTCTATCTGCCCAATTAAAAGAAAAAGAAGAAAATAAACTAAAAACAAGCAAACAACCAAAAAGAAAAGAAAGAAGTTGCCTTCTAATGGACACAGTCACATCTTTCCATTGAGACACAAACACCTTTACCAGGTAGTGTGCTTGTGGCCTTTTGGTTCTACAGTCTGAGATTTAAGTTCAGCTCTGCCAGTTACCAGCTGTGCAACCTTGCTCTCTGGACTGCTTGCTCAAGTCTGAGATAGTGGTCCTAACACTTCCCTGCAGGAGCTTCTCTGAGGTTCAAGAACGTACGTTAAAGATTAGAACCAAACAAGTGCCTAGCACACCGAGTTAATAAATAAGTAGATTTCCTTCTTTTCCTTCTTCCAAGAAGCAATTCTACTTAGTCTCAAACAAAAGTCAGTACATTTAAAATTGCTCCAAGGGGAGCCGGCTCCGTGGCCAAGTGGTTAAGTTCGCCCTCTCCGCTGCAGCGGCCCAGGGTTTGGATCCTGGGCCTGGACATGGCACCGTTCGTCAGGCCACGTTGAGGCGGTGTCCCACATGCCACAACTAGACGGACCTGCAACTAAGATATACAACTGTGGACAGGGGGGGTTTGGGAAATAAAGCAGAAGAAAAAAAAAAAGATTGGCAACAGTTGTTAGCCCAGGTGCAAATCCTTAAAAAAAAAAGGAAGATTGGCAACAGTTGTTAGCCCAGGTGCCAATCTTAAAAAAAAAAATAAATAAATAAATAAAATTGCTCCAAGGAAGAATTTCCAAATTTCCTGTAGTAAGTCATTTCAATGTGGTCTAAGAAAAAAATCACAAAATCTAAGTGTATGTGAGTGAAGTCTATTTAATAGGGTTTTGATATTGACCAAAGTACCTCCTGTTTTCAGTCATTCTGAGATATCCCAGTAATACTTACAGGTAAGATGAGATGAAACAGCTCAAACAATAAAAAAATACCTAAATAAATCTGAACTTTCTACTTGACATTTTGGGGATGGATAGCACTGATAAGATTTTAAAATGAAATTAACATATCTTTGGCAAATTAATTATCAAGAGAACTTTGCCCTTGTTAAGTACTATTTGAAGTTTTACAATTTAATATATAAACTACATCTTTGCTACACCCAGGAAGAAAACATAATTTTCACTGAAGCAATTACAATAAAATTAGGAAATTTTGCTTAAAACATTAATTTAGATGGTGGACTAAATTTTCTTTTCTTAAAAAGAGAGAAAAATACTGTACTTACTTCTAAGATTATGAAGTAACATATCTAGTAAAGTCATAAATTTTGAATATTGAATAATAGAAAAGTCCATTCCTCTAGCCCACAAAAATCCAGATACATAATAATCTAGTAGGATGGCTTCCTTTAAACAGGTTTGAAGATTTTTGAAATTCAAAAACTTTTCCAGTTTTCTGTAACAAAAAGAAAAATCCATATATTAAAATCAGATTACATATTGAACAGTTCCTTTTCTAAGTTTTGAAAACATAGATATTTTTTTGAATGAAAATTCAATAATGCCCATAATCTAAAAATAGTCATAGTTATATTAAAATCCTAAGTCCAAAATGACATTCAAAGGAGAAACAGAAAGAGAGAGCAACCTCTTTTGGTCTTCTTCCTCCACTTCTTTATTCTTCTTCTAATTCTCCTTCTCTCCTTTTTTGTCTTGTTCCTTCTTCCATCTTTGAAGTATAGCAGCTTACTAGTATTTTTTTCTCTGGCATGCAGTGTCTTCTCCCATTTATACAATCAAGTTTATTTCTGACAATGTTCCGGAACTAGATTATTAAATATTCGCTCTGTTTTCTTTCTCAAAGAATCCCAATTGTATACATTTTACTCAAATTTTCTACAGCTATAATTTTCTCTCTAACCTGCAAAATATTTTTTCAAATTTATTTCCTTTTCTCTTTATATACTTTTCTCATTTCCGTCTTCTATGTCCCTTAGAGTTTTCAGCAGTGTTCATTCTCCCTGGGGCTGCTTATAAATTTCACCTCTGCAAGATCTTTCCTTTTCTACTTTTTTAAATGTGTTTTATCACCTTTTATTTCTTAGTATCTCTTCCTTGAGTTTTCATATCTCTGTTTTATGCTCTCGTTGTGATTGCTTCAAAATTTTTTTTTAATTCATAAATATTTGACCATATTTTTTGTCTGCTCATGGCTATATTTTTCTGTCATATTCTCTTTGCCTGTCGGTTCTTTTTCCTATTCTTCAATTATTTTTTTCTTGTAATGTCTTTGTATGCACATTCCTTGTTCAGTACTCATACTTGGCCATGTTAGAAGCTATTTTCTGTATGAAGTAAGTTTGTGTCAATTATTCTAGTTTTCACTCGTTTTTAAATTAGTGGGGAAACAGAAAAAAAGTAGGATTGGTTCTCTTTACTATCATGTAAACAATCTATTTCTCGTAAATATGGGAAGTATCTGTCCAGACTTGTACATCCTGATCCTGCTGTTTCACATAAAGTTTCTTGGAACAGCACTTGAGGGTTTTATCCTTACCTGGAAGAATAAGTATATTTTTTAGCTCATTCTAAGATCTTCAATCATGTGTATCCTCTCTGTACTTTCTCCTGCCCTTCTGCTTGATCCGGAATGCTCCTGGCAGTCCTCCTCGCATTTTGTGGTTTGGGCTTTCAGAATTCTTTTGGATAAAGGTGGAATTGGTATTTCCTTGTTGTTTATATATTATTTGCCAGGTAGTGTGTGTGTGTGTGTAAGAACCTTATACTGACATTGTTTTAAAGAAAGGAAGTCCTTATTCATAATATTGAAATAAACTATATGATCAGAATAATAAATAGAGCAGGATTAAACAAGTTTGGGAACAAATAAAGCCAGCGTTATGTTTAACTAACTCTCTAACGTCCATTTCATCTATAGTGGTATCAGGACGGACCTCAACCTGAAAGTGAGCTCTGATTCTCCTAAGCCAATCAGAGTGATCTCATCCCCCTTCCCATAATGCCTTACAATGCCATTTAGTATTTGGCATTCTCTATAATAGTTAGCGGTCTACAGTGGGCACTCTTCTAAACTGTTATAATTAATTTGTAACTAATGGTGAAGTTCATTTTGTTCTGTGGAACAAAAGTACAGAGAACAAGTAAGTAGCTTTAATTGCTCCTAGCAGTCATCTTATAACCATAAGAAAAATCAGTCCTAAGATTAAGCCTCATCTTTTGATACTATTGAGGCCTTGAGTCAATCAATTCTGGAATCAATCTCTCAACATCCTGTTATGTGATATTTCATATATATGTATGTGTGTGTATGTAAGTGTGTGTATACTTTCAAGTCAATGATCAGTTTTTTATGTTACATGCAACTAAAAGCATCCTGATACATTTTGTCAAGCCCACAAAGCAACTGGTAGATGCAGATGTGAAGGGGGATGGGAGGTTACATTACCAGCCAGGTGTCTTCAATTTGCAGTGGATATCAGTCAGCAAGACTTATTTTTCTATGTTTAATGTATAATATCATTAACTCAAGTGAAAGTCAGTAAGAAAACTTCTATAGTGATAAAAACCTGTGGTATTTTAATGGGATCAACAAATAGGCCAAAGGAATGGAAAGCCCAGAAATAGACCTAGCATATATTGAAAATAGGTATATGACAGAGGTAGTATTTCAAATCAATGACGGTAGTATGAACTCTTCAAAATTGTTGCTGGAAGAATTGGCTATCTGTGTAGAAAATAAAATACTACCTCACCCAATACTTTGAAATAAAATCCAGGTGGATTAACTAAAACCACCACCTAAATTAGTACTTTATTTGGAATTACATACTTTTGACTCCCTAAATTTTGGTTACTCACTACTCTACTAATTTCTGCTACCTAATGTTGCTAAGGAAAAGTCTGAGGCTGCCTGGTTATTTTCCTCTCTACATGATGGACTTTATCCCAGAGATAAGGTAATACATGAAGTTTTATTCTATCAAAATATTAAAATCAAAGCTTTTCTTTTATGAAGTTTAAATTGTTTTTTCTAATTCACTGTTGGATGTATATTCTAACATCTAATTGCTTTAATCTGCATTTTGTATAAGTTGTCTTAAATTTGTTTTCCACACTACTGACTTGATTTTCAGCAAGATAAGTTCTACATTGGTTTTATTCTTTACCCTTAGTTTCTTGTCTTAGTTCTAAGAGCTTCTTATTTACATATTTTATCATCTCTTCTTTAACCTCTTGTTTTACAGAATCAATGCCCTCTTTAATCATCAGCTTTTGCCTAACGTTTTCTTCTGTTTCTAGCAATGACTCTTCCTTCTAAGTATACTCTTCATTTGCCATCTGCATGCTATGCTGTTTTTTATTAATTAAATATTTGACCTGAATAGTTGCACATGTTCTTTGCTTTTCATTTTTATTTTTTTAGTGTTTAATTGTATATGAATGAAGACAACTATTTGCCTAAGAATATTTTGGTGAAATCTCTTTGAGGTCCTTCCACCTTTGCTTTCCTCTCTGTGCCTCCTCCACCACTTTCCCTGGTACTATTTGAATCTCAACCTTCAACTTGAACTGCAGGGCTAAATATTTACCATTTCTATTCTTTGTTCAGTCATTTCATTCAGAAGGAGATTATGTAGGAAGGCATTTGGAGCAGATGCTGTTGTCGTTTGAATGCAAAGTTTCCATGCATTTTACCGCCAAATTTGTAAGCATCTCCTCTGGGGATAAGGGGAGATGGAACCAGGAAGGGGAGAGAGAAGGCCACAGCGGAGAGAATGTAGGGAAAGTGAAAGATGCTTACTAGTGATTCAGGAAGTTTGCTACAGTGATAGATGATGTAACTATCTACTTTGTCTCACCAAGATTTTCAGCAAAAATATTACATTATTCTGGTACGCTCTTGAAATTGGAGTGCATTTTATTTTTTAATATGATGACAGGCAGAAATAAGCCTTAAGGCAAGAGCTGAACAGCTCCTGGAAGCCCAGTTATGGAAAGGTTATTAAAAGAACTCTGTGTTATTTCTATGTTTAAATAGTTATTTTCAATTTAGTCCCTATCCCTTTTTCAAAAAGGATTTAGGTGAATCTGTAAATAAAATCAGGATTATATTAAAACATGAATGATTGATAGTAGTTAGGAGATCATGAGAAATGGACCCAGACATTTACCTTGGTTGGAATTGTACTCCAGAAATATGTTTTAATGATACTTTAATGTGCTATTTGGTTGGTTGCTTTCATGGAACACAATTTTCCATTTTAAAAGGTAGAAAAATGTACTGATTTCCTATAATTTATTTAAATAGGTTTACTGCTTTGCAGACTATACAATTTTGGCATACTTCTGTCACTTGGTGACAGGATACCTAAATTATATTTCTGCTATTTTGAAAGGGATATAGTCCTCATTTACAATAATGCTATTTTAAATGGAAAGTGAATGATTGATTGCGAATATTTCAGGATTACTGTTACAAAAATCATATAACGGACCTCAAGAAAATTACTTTGCAAAGAAATGGCTCCTGACATAACACTGGTGTCATTCCTCCAAAATTGATGTCCTAAAATTTGAAATTACTTCAGGTGAATTCTATTAATGAGATGGTCTAAAAGATCAAGCTGCTGTTGACCCTAGTTCTTTCTATACCACTAACTTCCGTACCACCCCCTTTTCATTTACTTTGTCCTAGACCTCACCTCTTAAAGATTAAAAATACTTTTAGAATTCAGATATTTAACAACAAAGGAAGCCAATAATTGAAAAATAAGGATTGTCACACAGGGTATGATACATGGTAAAACTTAAGATGTGGTAAGAAATAAACAAAAAGCATTTGTTTGCAATATCGTTTATTTAATATTAATTGCACTTAATATAACATCTTTTATTTAATATTTCATACAAATAAATTGTAAACTATATTAAATATCTGTCATTTGAATTGTATTATTTTGCTAGTATTAAATACTTATTCCTGTGCATTTCAATGATCAACATTTGGGGTTACCTAGAAATGGAGAATAATATTTTACTTAAAACATAAACAATCAGTGATATTAATACAATGAATCATTTTACTAATCAGTTGTGACACTGAAAATCAGAATTCCCAATGAGCATTCATTTCTATAAAAATGGCAAAATCACCATGAAATACCTGTTTAAAATCTGTGAAATTTTTAATCGACTAATACTTATAAAGACACAGTTAGTATGCAGTATGGCCAAATCACAGATCACCAGGATTTCTAGCAGGATTTTCAGGCGCTGGAGGTGAAGAGCATCTTGGGAAAAGGCCTGTCAGTGTCATTTGCCTGCTCTTTATATGCCTTCCCTCGTCAGCTTTCTCTTCCAGCTAGTACATCTGTCATATTTCCTTCTCACTAGTAAATTACCTCTATTCCATAATATTTGTAAGATTTGTAAATGATAATCACTGACAGAGTCATTTTCTATTTGTCCATTACGGTTCACAATACCCTGCTTCCATCCGAGGACTGGCATGCAGAGATCTTACACTGGGACATTATGGTCCAGAACATCACATCGTCCCCACTCTCCACACATTATGGCCAATCAGGCTTCCATTATTAGAGTGAGATAATTTTTAAAATGAGTGATTTACTAAAAACATCTTTTAGGAATTTGTGTTGTCAGATATATCTGACTAGCGTTCTAAGTAAAAGATCCACTGTAGAAATAAATGGCCTTAAGAGCGAGATGTACATATATTAGAATTGTTGCTTATAAATTCAGTTATATTCACACTTTTAAGCAAAATGAATGAAATCAGAGTACTAGTACAGCTTCATAGCCAATAAAAATCACAGGTAGATGATAGATAATACTCAAGATTTCCAAAATAATTAAATATTGACTAGTAATATTATAGAAAACACAACTTGCTCTTGTTATGATGAGACAGAATGCCCTTTAGGTTCTTGGGCATATTGACAGATAGTTTCATGAATGAAAGAAAAAAGTAGAAGAAGATGGCATATGCTAAAGACTGCTTTTAACAATAAATCCCTATTCTTGGTTAATATTAACAAGTTGGTTTGACAGGCATTTCTGCCATAAAGAAGACTACTGAGTGGTGCAAAAAAGTCAATGTTTGAGAATTTTTGTGTTCCAGAGACTGGACATATATATATTTCTGCACAATATAAGAAATATTTTGAAAAGACGTTTAAAATATGTAAGAACATATCATGGTCATTTATAGATGCAGAATTAGAACTGCTCTATACTTGGTTGTAATATGAAAATGCTTACTGTTGAACTCCATCTACGTCCTCTGCTAGCATTTCAGTGATTTGGTCAACGGAAAGGAAGTCTGGAGACAGAATCTTTTCATGCTCCTGGAAGTCAACATCTTTCTATCAAAAAAAAAAAAAAAAAATGGGATGAGTTATTTCAATCACACATTTTACATATTAATCCCAATAATATCAAAATTTGTTCTTACTATGGTCTAGTTGCTATCAGGAAAAAAAAATTAAAACCAACAGTCTCCTAGATAATCATTTTTCTTTTCTGTTTTTTGGTAATGGTACTTCTTTTCTGAAAAGTCAAATAGCTAGTCAATCTGTCTTCTGCACATATTTACAACTGCGTGATGGTTTTCAACAAGCAAATTCTTTTTTGACTGTCTACATATTCCTCATTGAATTTGGGGCTCAAGAAGAGGCAAAGACAAGTAAGAAAAACACACTAGCCCCAAGAAGCTTAACATCTAGTGGGAGGAACAAACCAAAGGTGACTTTAAAACAAGAAAATGAAATGCAAAGTGAGCCAGGATATATCCAGCATTCAACCAAAAAGAAAGGCTAAGGACAGGGACAGGACAAGTAAAGTCTATAGAGAGGAGTTCCAGAGTGGATTTTGTGAGATCTGGCATGGATAATGCCCCAGGTGAATTATCGCGACACCAAGGTTATGAAGGCACACAGTTGGATACTGGTTCTGCAAATATGAAGTAGCTCACAATGGTGCATAGGGTATATGTGGGGTACTAGTTGGATCTAGGTGGCATGTGGGCATTAGGAATACATTATCTTAAGGAAGATCTTAAATTTAATAATTCAATAAATATTTACTGAGTGCTTACAAGACAGAAGATATTGTGCCAGGAACCATACATATTTTAGACGCTGGCTGGTTGAAGAAGGACAGCCTGAGGAGTTGGTTCTTAACAATACAGGCAACAGGAAACCCATGAAGTTTTTGAGCACTTAATGACAAGATAAAACTGTGCTTTAAGGAAGGGTAATCTGTAACAGGGTTAGGAAAAGACACGAGCAGAGAAAGTATGCAGAGGAAGAGTTAAATGAAAAGGTCATTAAAACAGTGCAGGAATGATGCATTGGGCTGTACTGGGCCCCAAGCACTGTGTGTGAAAAGAAAGGGGTGACTGCAACATATTATACAGAGGGAACTAAAAGAGGGAAGAATGAATGGAGATTCTGAATTTCAGGAATAGGTCACTGGAGGGAAAAGGATGGTGATACTCAGGGTCTCCAAGAGCACATATGCCACCTTTGTGTGAACTAGACAGGGGCATCCTCCCTGGGTGGAGGAAGTGCTAAAAGGGTTTTTCCCAAGGCTGATGCAGCTCTGTGCCCAACTGCACTGCTTGTGAATACAGTTTCAGTTCCTGTTCAACCCTCAGATGAATTCTTTTGTTCAGAGTACAATCTGCACAACCATACAACCCTTGTTACAACAAAAGCAATAAGAGCTTTGGAAGTTGATGAGTTTGGTTTCAGTGGTTGAGTTTAAGGTGAAATATGCATACCAAGGGAGAAATGTTTAGAGGTAATTAGAAATGCTAGAGTCAGAAAGGTCAAGTTTAAAGATGTTGGTTTAGGAGTCAACTGCAAGTATGAGAATGGATGAAACTGCCCAAAGCCAGAGCATGAGGAGAAGAGCTGTGAATGGGGAAGGGAAGAGGAAACTGAGAAACAGAGGTAAGATGGCAGATATTTTGCCACACAAAATCTAGGATTGTGAGATTTTGGGGAGAGAGGGGACAAACGTTTTCAATTAAACAAATCATTGATCCTTTCTTGTGAATGGGCTCCAAAAAATAAGAACAACAAGGAAATGCTTTGCTATAGTTAATCAGACCACATCCCAAATTTTCCTTATTCTTTTTCAAGAGTAGAAAAATCTCAAAGATAATACTTATTGGTAATGGTAATCAGTTTAATGTTTTTAATGCAATATTAGGTTATTATATTTTTATTATTAAAAATCTATTTGAAATAAAATGTTACTTTATTAGCTCTTTTTGTAATCCAGGTTTAGCAAATTAACCTAAACTAGGTCATACTATCAAATTATAAACTCAATATGAAAAAAATATTTTAGTACCTAATATGATAACTTACAGCTGGGACGCACTCATATATTTGTAAATTGAATCAAATGTACTCAGTTTTTACACAGGATAGTATTTTAGTCCATAATATATGACTATATATTTGTTTAAATGTTTGTTGGTTATATACATTTTTTATTTTTAGCAGTAAACTATACTTATTTCTGCACTATCAATTCCATTAGATTGTAAATTCCTCAGGGACATTCATTCAACCTTTCACTTCTGTTTAGAATTCTGCAGATCCTAGTCATATACATAGGTCGTTAATAGACTGTCTGAATTCATCTCCACCTCATGATGACATTGTTAGATGATGGAGCATGATGAAAAGCAGGCCTTGGACTTAGAGATATCATGATGGTTTGGCTACTGATTAATTTTGTAACTTAGAGAAAGTCAATTGAACCTAAATTTGGAACATGTTAAAAAATCATTTTAATATGTTTTAATACACACAAGAGTGTATCATTGTTAATAATGAATAAAGATACACATGTAAATTATGCAGACATTTAGGTCAATCTTATTTGATTTGAAAATCTCTAGATAGGAGAAAATAGGTCACAAAAGAACACTATGAAAGAGAATACAATAATCTTAACCTTTTGTACAGTAATAATTCTAGCTAAGATGCCTAATATTAGTGCATTTTTTTAGTAAAACTTGATGGCTTAAGATAATTATCTTGTATGTAGGAGGGTTTGCCTCTGGGTTTTTGTTTTCTTTTGCTTTAAATTGAATTCCTGGATCTATTTTAAACTAGAGCTATTTTCTGTTTGTTTATACACTGCCTTGCGCTAGAAAGGATATAAGGTGGTTAAAATCTTTAATCTCTCAACACATACATTCTGATTTGTAAAAATTAGAGATACAATAGAAAATTAGTGAATAGGCTATTAAAAAATGTGGCTATGTAATTGTGTCTTTCTCTGTAAAATTATCTCTCTGACTAGGTAATATTTAAGCTAAATTGCACTGTAACTCATTTTACTCCACCACCTGGTGGATTTTAGCAGTTATTCCAGAAGCAATAAAACTGTAAGGCCCAATATTACTTGCCAGATAATCTTTTATCTGAATTTTTTCTCTAATGTCACCTAAACTGTCCATATTTGAATATATGTCTTTCTTTTCGAATTTAAGCTTTCGGGGGCATCTTTGTATCTATCACTGGTAGCGTCTTTAAAGATTCTTAATAAATGTTCATTAAAAGAGAGATAACACATTTCACCAAGGATTACTAAAGAGAGGTTTCAAAGTCACAGAGAACATAAACTGCTCTACAGTTTCCACACTTGGAAAGGCTTTCTTCAAGCCTGAATAGAAATGAATTTAAGAGCAGCAGTTCTGTGTTGAACCATAGTGGAGCCAGAGGCAAAAGGAAAAATCGGTAATACTGACCCTGTCTTTATTTAAAATTTTGATCTGTTATGGATTTTTTTGCATTAATTTTGACTTTTTAAAGTACTGCATTAAAATATAGTGCATCTTGACTAATGAATTTTGTGCCCAAGGAGTGCCTCACTCAACCTCACTAAAATCCTGGCCACTGTAAGGAGCCAATTTAAGACAAAGAAAAATATAAAAATAAAAAAATAGATGAGAGAAGGATAAGTGAAAGCTAGAGCTAGTTCTTTAAAATAATGAATACAACAGGCAAATCTTTGGCAAATGTGATTAAAGAATGAAGAAAAAATACATACATGCCACATTAAATGGAAATACATTTGAAAATTACAAGGAAATGGGTGATTTCCTAGGAAAATACGTTATCAAAATTGATCTGGGGTAAGGGAGAAAATGAATCTGACTAAAAGTGAAATAAACTGAAAGTCTACTTTTTAAAAAGTCACCATGCCCAGATGGTTTTACACTTGAAGTTCTACCTAACAATCAAGAATTCATAAATTCTGCTAGTATAGTAATTCAAACTGCAGATAATTCTTTTCTTTTTTTTTTTGAGGAACACTAGCCCTGAGCTAACATCTGCTGCCAATCCTCCTCTTTTTGTTGAGGAAGATTGGCCCTGAGCTAACATCCGTGCCCATCTTCCTCTACTTATGTGGGACGCCTGCCACAGCATGGCTGGATAAGTGGTGCCTAGGTCTGCACCTGGGATCTGAGCTGGCAAACCCTGGGCTGCCAAAGTGGAATGTGCGAACTTAACTGCCGTGCCACCAGGCTGGCCCCGATAATTCATTTTTAAGAAGCCAGCACAGTCTACATACAAAAACCTGAACTAGCACAAAAAGAAAATTATAAACCAAAATCATTAATGAATCCAAATGCAAAAATTCTAATTAAAATATATTTTAGAAAATTGAATCCAGCAGTGTACTAACAGAATAATAAGCTATCATGACCAAATACGGTTAATTTCAGAAATGCAAGGCTGGGTCATCATTAACAACTCTACTATACTTTTTATGTCAAATTAAATGATAAAAATGATATGGTTATATAAAATAATAAACAGGCATTTGCTAGAATGCAGCAGCAAAATTCTCAGTAAAATATGAACAGAAAAGAATAGCTAGGGGCTGGCCTGGTGGCGTAGCGGTTAAGTTCACATGCTCTGCTTCAGTGGCCCAGGGTTTGTGGGTTCAGATCCCAGGTGTGGACCTACACACCACCTGTCAAACCAGGCTGTGGTGGCATCCCATATACAAAAGATAGAGGAAGACTGGCACAGATGTTAGCTCAGGGACAATCTTCACAAAAAAACAACAACAAAAAAAGAACAGCTATACATGAAAAAGATTATTCGCCAAAACATCACATTGAATGGCAAAATACTGAAGTCACTCTTATGAAAATCAGGAACTAAAAAAAGGATTCTGGCTAGTAACATTAATGTCAGTCCACACTCTATAGAGGCTCTAATTAATACAATAGGAAAATTAAATATGTGGCTTAAATATTAGGGATGAGGAAATTTTAAAAAATCTTAATTTGAAGAATGCATGGTGGCATACCTAAGAAATCTGACATTGGACTAACATGGTTTGAGCTAATAAGAAATTTGATAAGACAGTTACATATAACAAATACATAAAGGCCAATTGCTTTTCTCTATATTAGAAACTAATTAGAAATGGAAACAGCAAAAACTTGACTAAACTATACTCAGTTATAAATGTAATAAAAAAGGTACAGGACGTAAAGAAGTCAACTTCATCAAAAGTTTAACAACAAGTTTGATAGAAGAGATTTACTGGAAACCTTCAAATGAAAAAAATTAAACCCTTCCACATTATAAATGTAATGCAATGACAATCTCAAATCTAGAATGCATCATTATGGAACTTTACAAAATAGTTTTTTAAAGTCCTTATGGAAGAATACATACATTTTGAAAAACAAAAATAGTAAGAGAGACCTTTTCAAATTAGATATTACAGCTAAATATAAAATGGTATGGCATTGACATAAGAATGAACAAACTGGTCAGTGGAAAAGAATAGAGAATTCAAATATTTATACATATATTGTATATATATAAATTTTGGGATATTAAAAATATTTATACATGTATACATACAAATTTATATACACACATATATATATGAATAGTCACATATTCATATCTATGAATATATATATGAATGTTTGGATTGTCTTTTCTAGTCCACCGACTATTTTATCTATTCTTGGGCCCATTCATGTATATATATAACGTGATAGCGCTAGTCAGTCCATTCTCAATGGAAAGAAAGAGGATGGCTTATTAAGTAACCAAAGCTGATATAATTGATAGTTCATGTCCAGAAGAAAACAAAATTAGATCCTCATTTCATATATACAAAATACGTTTATTCAAAATTAATTTTAGCTGTGTAAGAGGTCTAACTTTAGTAAAACTTTAAATATTAGAAAAAGATTGAAGATCACTTGTGCAACCTAAAAGGGAGGCTGGAGTGGGTAGAAGCAGCAGGACTTTTAAAATAAGACAGGAAATCCAAAGACCAATAGTAAGAAGAACGATAAACCCAAATGCTTGTTAATATCTCCACACCCAAAGTCAATATTCCCAGAAGTTCTAAGTGTCTGATAAATAATACTACCGTACATTGCAATTTTGAGGAATATCAGTACTTTTTCCCCAACAATATTTTACCCAACTTTTTGGCATCCTCCCCACAACCCTGCACAGGTTGATCTACACTATGTGCTGTGAATGGCTTCAGTAAATACCTCTTGAGCGATATTGAAACTGTAGCAACTTGATCATCTTGTTGCTCAAGTTGAGCTCCAAGTGTTTCTCTCTAACCTTCCAATGATGGGGTGGGAGCTATTTTTAAGATCAGTAGGGACCACTTAATATAAAGAGAATTGTCCAGGCCTCTTCTTGGACATGTTGAGGATCTCTAAGACAAGTGACATCATCTTTCCACTCAGGAGTACGTAAATGTCTTCCTGTTCTGATAAAGTCCCGAAGCACTGAATAAATGTCATCTATTAGGAGATGTGGTAACACTAAAAGACATTATTCAGAAGAAGCAATTAGGAAATAATTATTTACATTTCTTTTAGGTCTCTGATGTGAGTTGAAGTCAATAGTCCTTTTAAGTTTACTACTTAAATGATTATATTTCCCAAATAGTTCTTTTTTCTTTCTTCTTTTTTTTTTGTGAGGAAGATTGGCCCTGAGCTAACATCCTTGCCAATCTTCCTCTATTTTATGTGGGATGCAGCCACAGCATGGCTTGATGATCAGTGCTAGGTCCATGCCCAGGATCCAGGCCAGGCTGCTGAAGCGCAATGTGTGAACTTAACCACTATGCCACCAGGCTGGCCTCTCCCAAATAGTATTTTTGAAGACACTAAGAAAGTTAGTTTATGAACAAACTACTGATAAAAGACTGATGATTGAATTCTAAGTATTTACTTATAAACTCATTTATAAATTAATTTGTAAACACTTATAAACTCCTTTCACTTACATATTTATACATAGCGAATATTTACTTTCAGATTTTTGTCACTATTCTCTGGTCTTGTGCATTTATACAGATATCTGCCAAAAGTTTAGTCTTATCTTTTAGAGGGAGGCATTCACTCCCATGTTACTAAAGAAACTGGAATGTTGAATTTAGAAAGTTGCCAAGAAGAGTTTATGCAACATCACAGAAAAAATATTTTCCTGGACCTGCATCTTACATCTGGTGGTTCACAATATCTCATAGAGTAGATTTGGTCCACGATAACTACCATTCCTGGCATACATCAGACCACCTAGCTGTTCTCATATTTTATTAAGTGCCTACTATGTGATGGGGATAATTGGTTGTTTTTATTCTAGGCACCGGCCACCATCAACAAATGGGAAACCTCAGACTATTGGAAGCTTAAGCTTTATTTCCAGTAGACCTGGCAAGAAAAGAAATATTTCACTACTGCTTGGCTCAGATGACTAGATGGTCTACTGGCTAAGTCAATTTGGATGCAGAATTTATTAGAAACGACACCATAAGGGACTAGGTCATCAGGGACCAACTCTAGAAAGAATCTGATCTGAGAAGTATCTTTCAGTATCTAACTGAAGAGCTGTAGCCTTGGGAACAGAGACTCTCAGGCAGATTTTTGCCATCTTTTCCATCTAACCCTTGAAACCCACAGTAGGCACAAATGGGCGACATGCAAGACTTGTCATTCTAATGAACCACACAGCTCTACGGATCAACTGTCTTCTCTGTGAACTACAGGAACACTGCTTTCATTACCATGGAAAATGGAGTTTCCACCATGCATCGGATTAACCTGCTAATCTTAGCAAATGAGCACAGCTGAGTACAAATTCCAACTTGATTTCTTCAACTTTCTACTCACTAAAAGATTGAGCATACCCTAAATTGCTTGTCATGGGAAATACCTGCTCCTCCAAGAAGGTAACAAATGTGCCTGCTGACAGTGCTAAGATGGCAGATAATCATCTAAGGTCTATAACTAGCTCATTCATCCAGCCCATTCATTATAAAAAGTGATTTCACCCCCCTCCCCGGAACATGCATCTTTAAAAAAATTACAGGTTATATTTTTTTTGAAGTGCAGATTCATTAACCCCAAATTATCAGTCTTCTTAGAAAGGACATTATCTACACAGTTAACTATATGTAAGTGTACACTGACAATTGTGTATTCTCATAAGTAAGTTTTTGTATATATTTAAATAACACAACCTAATTGGGAAATTTCCTATGCCACTTTTGAAAACGGAATTATTTACATTAGAGACCAGAAGGGAATAACTGGCTTAGTAACCAGTTTGTCACATTAAAATGTATTTTTAATGTATACTAATTTCAAAAGGCTCATAGGAGAGTCAGCCTGCTTTGTGGTCCCCATACAATATCAGGAAGAATCTGGACTGGGAACGACTTGTGTATCTCTGAGCAAAGCACTGGATTGTTGGGTCTGTGTTTCTGGATTTAAAAAATGAAGCACTTATAAAATTGCAGCTAATTCTTCTGCACAAAGAATGTTATTTAACTAATACCGGAGTTGAGCACGGCAATATTAATTATAACATTATTATTCACCTTCAGCGTCTTAAAACACTGAAGGAAAAACTTCATAGAAAAACACGATGGACTCTGTGAAGATGCAAACATTTTTTAGTAATATCTGGCATAGCAAACATGTTCTTAATTAAAATTTCAGGATATTAAGCTTATGAGTAATAATAATTACCTAAAACATTGATTATTGAGAGCTGGTTGTGGGAGGGGCCTAAAGGTAACAAATCTTTATTTTACAGAGGAAAAGGCGCCCAAGGAGGTTAAATAACATTCCTAAAGACAAGCTGATGATAAGCAACTAAGCCAAAACCAGAAGGTCCATTTTCCCGGCGCTCCTCTTTTGTGTTGTCTTCTATCTCGCATTTATTTACTTATTGAAATATCAAAATAATGAGGGAAACACTAAGCCCCAGCCTGCAAATATTAATCAATCCACTACCAATGAAGAGTTATTATTCCCTGACACCTTTTGAGCAATGGGAACTGTGATCATTGCAAAAGAATCAGTAGCGATTTCCCAAAGCGAGTGACCCATTTTAAGTTGAGACAACCCTTTTGACGAGCAAGGCATCCGGGGAGAAGCATCGTTGTGAGGTCTTTGGGGCAAGGAACCGTCCAAAGGAGGGATTTCTACAGTTTGGACATCCTCGCCGGCTCTCAGCGCGGCCCGCCGGGGCTACGGGGCTCGGGGAACGCATCGAGGACCCCGCGCCGCTCGGGGACCCCGCCCCGTGCCCGGCCAGCTCCCAGCCCCGCCGCCTGCCCCGGCCGCGCCGCCGCCGGGCCGGGTCGTGGGCGCCGCCCCGCTGGCAGGGGCGGGCGTTGGGGGCCGCGGGGCCCGGGAAGGGGCGGCGTACCTCCAACTCGGGCGAGGCTCCCACTGGGGTCATAGCCGCGGGGGTCGTCCCCCCGGGAGTGGTCCCCACAGACGCCGCCATGATCTCGCCGGAGCGGAGCGGCCCCTCGTCGCCTAGACAACCGGGGCGGGGCCGGGGTCGCTGGGCGGGGCAACTGGTCCCAAGGGAAAGCTGCTCCCGGACCGAGCCGGGCCCCACCGGGGAAAGCGGGGACCGGGCCGCTCTCCTGGGAAGAAGGAAAAAGCGGTTTAAATAACAGCAATTTTAAATGAACTATTACATTTGGAAGTGTGTAATGCTAACACATGGCAAGATCTCCGTAAATATTAAAGTGAAATATATCGCTGGGATTTGACCATTGATTGATATCTGATATTAAGGAATCGTAATTTTAAGGTGTTATGACGTTATTGTCATGTTTACAAGGAAAAGAATTTTATCTTTTTGAGATACATACTGAAAGATTTAGTGATGATAAAATGATCTAATGTCTGCGATTTATTCCAAAATAATGAGGGTGGCGGTATAGCAGATGAATGAAGATTGGGTACATGGAGTGGGGCGGGGACCCACTATACTATTCTATTTTATACATGTTTGAAATTTTCCATAATAAAAACATTTAAAAACGATATATTTAGTGGCAGTAGGAGTATTCTTTTGGGGATGATAATACCTGCTTGGAAAATGAAATGTACAGTACTTTACCTGCATGGGAGTTGCTATGCAGGAAGCTTACCGTAAAAACTAAACGTTCTTTAAATACTTCAGTTTCCCAACTCTAAAATGAGATAATAGCGTCTGCCTCATAACGTCACTGTGAGGATCTAACATGTTAATATATGGGAGTGTTTAGAACAGTGTCTGGCACCTGTGTTAGGTTTTATTAGGATTAGTATTAGTTTGTATATGTTTCTCCTGACTTTAGTCCATCCTGTATACAGCTGCCAGGATAATTTCTCATCATGGACCTCTTGTATTTGCCCATTGCCTTTCAGATCAATTTGAATAGTTTTACATAACATCATGATAAATGTGCCTTTCCTTCATATTGGGTCATAGTTCAAATTATGCACACGATTTGTACTGTCACCTTGTGTTCATGAATTGTCTCTAGTTTTCTGTATGTTTGGCCAGTCTTTCAAGTGGATTGCAGTGTCCTCCTTTCCATGATGTTTTCACTCGTGAAGAAACTGGTTTAGTTCTTAATACAGAATATTCATTCAACACTGTGTTTATGACTTCCAACCCCATTTAAAAAGGACTACATTAAAACTTCCTCAATTAGTGAAAATATAGTCAATTTTTAATGATTGCCAGAGTTAACACAAGAGCTACCACCTTACAAACTCATTATGATGCTTAATTATTTGATTATTTCTCTCTGATCACTACTTCAAAGAAATTGAAAATAGCAGGTTACCTTCTGCTAGGTAAGAACTCTCCACATTTCTTTAAATTCAGCATTTGGTAAAATGCCAAAGCATTTATTTCTCTAAACTGCAGCTAGTTTCCCTGAGGATCTGATTTATTTTTCTAGCTTTTAATTGTTCTGCCATTTCTTTGATGGGTTTTAGGTTTTCTGCACCCTTTTCCTGGACCCCAGAACAAGATGGAGTACTCCATTAGAGATGGAATCAGCCGGAGCAGTGACGGATGGGTTACCTCAGGGAGGGGGGAATATTGTTTTGTAGGAATTCCAATTTTACTGTATTTAATGTTGTAATTTATTGGAGAAGTCAGTTTTGAGGAGGTAATTTAATTATGTGGGGCACAAATTTCTTTGCCCAGTAAGAAGTGGTGTTGAAAACCCGTTAGCTTGAAGGTTACTTTTTTAATTTGCACAAGTTGAAGCTGACTGTAGCCTCTCACTTCTTTTGTAGGGAGGTGCCAAGAAGGAAGACAAATCTCACTAGGTGATTTGCTTTCTTACATGGAAAGGTCAGATAAGTCTTCCTTATAAGGTCTCTTTTGAAGATAAAGGCTTCTAACCGAAGCCTGCAAGATTCCGTTTGTTATCTTAGTTTATTGTTTTAGGGCTGGAAGAGAAAAGGAGACATATGGGTCTTGTAGTTTGCAATTATTTTTCAAAAAGACCTCTGACTTTTATCACATCACAGCAAAATATGGGGTAGCTTGATATTATTACAGTATTTGATCAATTGGATTGGCTTCTGTTCTAATGAAAGTACTTCAATTTATACATCTGTAAACCCATGAGTAGCTCATTTTATAAATGGAACCAGATTTTCTTGAAGAGGAGCAGTTTCATAATTTTACCAGTTCAAGTATTGGATGTTTAAAATAAACCAGACTTTTAAATACCAGAGATACATTTAGGAAAGGGCTAGATAATCCTGTGATGGATATTGATGGTCTAGTGTGGCAATATATGGTGTTGAACACCAACAGTGAGATTTCAGCTGTCTTCTTAGGGTAGGAAAACATTTCTGCTCCACTCTTCACGATTCCTGTGTTTCTTGCTCATTTTAAGTATGAATGAATTTCTTTAATAATAAATGAAATAATGTCATTAATGCAATTCATGACGTATTAGTAATTCAAACACTGATTCCTGAGGTCTTCAATCTCTTAAGTAATACCCATGATGGTCTTAAGTGGATCAGGCTGGAAAAATTCCAGTTTGTGCTTAAAATGGTACTGAGAGACCACAAAGTTCTGAGATGAAATTTAGATAACACATTGTATCTTAGCCTTGAAATACATTAAAATTGTTAGATGTGGAAAGAAAAAAATATAAAAAGAGTTTTAATTTGTGAGTAGCTGCAAATTACTTTTGTTACATATTTAATTTTTAGCAAAGAAAGTATTTCAATTTCTAACCAATTTTGCAATATATTTAGTTTTCTTAACCTTTACCTCATCCTCCAATCTGGGCTTCTCATTTCAATCAAGTGCCTTAATCTGTTCAAGTCAGATGTGAGAATGTTTTAAAGTCTTACCTTAATAAAACACGTTTACAAGATGGCATGGTAAGCCGACTGTAGTAGAATGCATTCTAAGACTGACTAATTATTATTGGGGGGTATGATCTCCAATAAATAGTACAATTTTCACATTGTTTATGTCATACTGCAACTCATCTTCAAAACTCTGCACTCTCCCATTGTGGGTATATCTGTTTTTCTCTCTTTCTCCAGTTATTCCCTTTACAGTGGATCGTTATGCTCTTCAAATGAAAATTCTGTTTTTCCCAAATCAGGAAATACTCTCCTACTCTCTTCTTAATCCAGAGACTTCTTTAAGATAGTTTTGTAACTTGTTCCTTTTCTTCCTGATTAACTTGTTGAAAAGTGGCCTCTTTCTCATCATCTCTCCTTACCCATTCCATGCCCTGCAATCAGACTCTTACCTCCTTGCCCTCCTAAAGCTGTCCTCTCAAGGGCTGCCATGGGGCCCTGTCTTCCTTGGTGTGTGGACATTGTCTGTTTGCCCCTCATATCCACTTTCTACCTTCTCCACTTGGCCTTGTGCCCTGGAAGGCTGACCTTTATGGACTCCATCATGTGGATTTGTCACATTCCTTGCCCTCTGACTTGAGGTTGAGTTTGGCCAATGGGAACACCAGCAGGAGGTTGGAGGGTAGAAGAGTGAGGTCAGGGTCATTTATTCTCCCTGCTCCTTCCCTGCAGGATTGTAGGTTTGGAGTAGTGGGATCCTACGTGAAAGATCTTGAAAGCCACAGCCTGTCCCTCAGCTCCTCCACAGCTACAGTTCTGTCTGGGTTTTAGTAACCATCTCCTCTTGCTCCTTCAGACCTGGGAGTGCTGATGGTGCCCTCCTGCTGCTAGCCCCAGGATGCTTCCCCATCCCTTGTTGGGTTCCCTTATTCTGCCCACATGTTTATACATAGCTCCTTCACTAAACTTTCCTTGGTTCTCACTTTTGTGCCATCTGTTTCCTGCTGGTTCCTTGACTGATATCAACAAAAATGAACTCCTAACATTTAACACAGAAGACTAAGTCTGGCTTGTTTAACACTGTTGTAGTCCGCCACTTAGCTGTTGTGCACTGATCAGTATTGTCTATAAGTGACCTTGAACAATTATCTAGGTAGGACTGCACTCCATCCCCAACCATGCTCCATCTGGAGTAGTTGCACCCAAGTTAAACTACCCTCAGAACTGATGGCAGGCAGGGGGGGTTTGTTAACTACCCATGACACCTGTGCTAACTATGTCCTGGGCAGCTATCAGTCCCGGACAACTTGTGTAAATTGCTGGCTCCCCAAATTCAAACTTTCTGATGCCAAGGAGCCTGTGTAGTTTCCCTGTTGATAAGACTTCCTCAAAACTTGCCCAGATAATGGCAGAGCAATAGACCACCTGGGCTCTGGCGTGCCGCTCCATGGACGATGGAGAGTGTGAGGGAGCCACAGTGCCTTCGTCTTCCCTTCTTGCCCATCCTGGCCTTGAAGCTGACCCCTCCGAATAAAACATTATCCTGTCCATGTGATGTTGTGAAATTCATCTGGAAACCAGGAGGGACACACTAGGCGGGGGAGGTTGCTTGTGAGAATGTATGTTGTTCACAGATTCACCTGTCTCAACACATTTAGATTTGTAATCTGTATTTGTACAAAAATTCATTATTTTCATTTACAAATTATTCTTTATTGGATTATTTGCCTTAGTATTTTTGTCATTCCTTTTATGCTTCAGTGAACTACTTTTAAGTCATTGGTCCATATTTGTGGACTGGTAATTTAATGCAAAAAACAAGTTAACAAACCTAAGCAATGGCATACATATTAAGTGAAAACACTTCAGCTGACAAAAAACTGCACCCTCCTTCCAAATGTTAGCCAAGGCAGACTGACCCAAATTCCTCGAAATGTAAGTAGAATCTTTAAACACATGATTTGAGTTAGCCATAAAGAATTTTGGTAAAAATCAAAATTCATCCTACATTTTACGTTTGTGAAATATGTATGATCAGAATAGTTTCAGTGATTTTTTTTTTCTTCTAAAACTGCCTAAAAGTGACTGAGTGCCACTTAATTAATGGCAGGGGACTCCACTGCTTTTTGAATATATTTTTGAGAAAACTTATCCTGGGGGAGTCAGGGGAGTGCCTTGACTGAGCAAGCATTGCCCCCTTCTCTGCTCTACCGCCCACCCTAATCCACTTTTAAATATAGCACGTCTAATTTTACCTGTTTTACATAATAGCTTTCTTGTAAATTTTGTTAGAAGGAAGGATTTTGAGCTTTAAAAAGTTTGAAAGCCACCAGGTAATCTCTAAGGCAACTTCAGATCTAAAAATTCTTTTACAGTATAATTTCCTAAAGCATTCATTGTGTGAAACGTACACTTTGACAAAGAAACAGTATTACTGTTACTAAACCTTTGTGATGTATATGCATGTTTATGATTCTAGGGAAGTAAAATAACATACATTAACTCATTTAATCATCAGAATCCACTGTCGTGGTATTCCACACAGCACTGCTTTTGATCAAAGATACTATTTCACAACAAAAGAAGTGTGGCAATGGGCCCATGCTCATGGAATTCACTGGTCTTACCATGTTCCCCCTATCCTGAAGTAGATGGCTTGATGGAACAGTGGTATGGCCTTTTAAATACTCAGTTACAGCATCAGCCAGGCGGTAATACCTGGCAGGGCTGGGACAAAGTTCTCCAGAAGGCTGAATATACTCTGAATCAGCATCCAAGATATGGTGCAGTTTCTTCCATGGCAAGGATTCAAGGGTCCAGGAATTAGGAGTGGAAATGAGAGTGACACCACTCACTATTATTACCCTAATGACCCACTAGCAAGATTTTTGCTTCCTGTTCCCATGACCTTATGCTCTGCTGGCCCAGAGGTCTTAGTCCCAGAGAGAGGGACACTTCTACCAGAAGACACAACAATGATCCCATTAAACTGGAAGTTAAGACTGCCACAGACCACTTTGGGCTTCTCATGCCCCTGAACCAACAGGCAAAGAAGGGAGTTATGGTATTGATCCTGACAACACAAGGGGAAATTGGGCTACTATTCCATAATGGAGGTAAAGAAGAGTATGTCTGGTATGCAGGAGACTCTCTTAGTACTACCATGCCATGCGATTAAGGTCAATGGAAAATTACAACAGCCCAAAGCACCCAAGACTTCTAATAGCCCTTCAGGAATGAAGGCTTACGTTACCCCACCAGGTAAAGAATCACAACCAGCTGAGGTGCTTGCTGAAGGCAAAGGGAATATGTAATGAGTAGTGGAAGAAGGTAGTTATAAATACTACGACCACTGACCAGTTACAGAAATAAAGACTGTAATTGTCATGAGTACTTTCTTCTTATTTTGTTATAAATATGTTTGTGTGTGTGTGTGTTTTTGTCTCTTCTTCTCTTATGTAGCATAAAATGTACTGACTTTATATTATAGTATTTAGGTGCGGGATATCAAGGAGAAGACTAAACATCACTCGAAGTCTTTACTTTCTCTTCTGGGGAAGGGGTTAGTGAATTTTCAGCTGGACACAAGATGTATCATATTAGGTGGAATTACAACTATGTTATTTCTTTATGTGGAGATTAAGTATGGTTTAAGGAGATGCTTAAGAGTGCCAAGTTGACAAGGAGTGGACTTGTGATGGTTAATTTTGTGTGACAACTTGACTAGGCCACAGAGTGCCCAGATATTTGGCTAAACATTATTTCTGGATGTGTCTGTGAGGGTGTTTCTGTATGAGAACAGCATTTGAGCCAGTAGAAGGAGTAAAGCAGACTGCCCTCCCCAGTGTGGGTGGCGTTATTCAATCCCATGAGGGCCTGAATAGAACAAAAAGGCAGAGGAAAAGAGAATTCACTTTCTCTGCCTCACTGTTGAGCTGGAACAGTTTTCTCTTGCCCTTGGACTCAGACTGGGAGTGAGACCGTTGCCTTCCCTGGTTCTCAGGCCTTCGGACTTGGACTGGAGCTACATCGCTGGCTTTCCTGGGTCTCTATCTTGTAGATGCCAGATCCTGGATGTCTCAGCCTCTGTAATCATGTGACCCAATTCCTTATAATAAATCAATCTCTGTCTCTGTCTCTGTCTCTCTGTCTCTCTCCGTCTCTCAAAATATGTAAATATATATATATATATATACACACACACACACATACACATCTCCTATCAGTTCTTTTCTCTGGAGAGCCCTGAATAATACTATGGTATTATTTTGTTTTACAGATGAGGACACTGAGACTCAGACGGCTAAGGTAACTGACCTACTGTCTCCTGGCTAAGTATACAGCAGGAAGAACCAGGTGTGAACTAGTTCCTATGATTCCACAGCCCATTCACTCTGCCCCACTTCATCACCCTACCTCAGCTATACTCTGCACTCAAGAACCTCGGCAGGTTGATGAAGTTTATCACTGGAACCTTCCCATAGTCCCCTCCCCCCTTCCCCAGTGCCTTTGCAATAATTGTTAATTCATTTAGTGTTTCACTCTTTGCAATTTATCAAGCAAGATATATAGTAATAACTAAAATGTGAGATTATATGGCTTAGTACCTACCAGGGGGTAGTCATATTTTACTGGGAGACTCTTGAAGATTGAAATTTGTTTTGCAGCTCAAATGAGTGAGGTTTTAATAGAAGATGCCCAAGTTGTGTGGTTTATATTTTAGGAACAGGAGGTCTTTTCTGGTGCCTTCTTAGACCTTGCCTTAGAGACAGCTATATTCCACCTACTACATGATGTTAGGATTTCTTCTACCCACCACAGCACCTATTGCAGTGCTCTGGTAAGCATCCAGTTAATAGGTAGAGCATGATGATGAAACGTAAATTAATCAGTAGAAAATATTCTTGTAGCTATGATTATTCCTGATTCTACTACAATAGATGGCATATTTTGTTTTTGAAGATGAAATTATTCTATTTTTTCCTCAATTTTGTTGAGATATAGTTGACATACATCACTGTATAAGTTTAAGGTGTACGGCATAATGGTTTGACTTACATATAGTGTGAAATGATTGCCACGATATGTTTAGTTAGCATCCACCGTTTCATACAGATTCAGTAGGAGGAAAAGTCAAAAAAGGGAAAAAATTTTTTTCTTATGATGAGAACTTTAGGCTTTACTCCCTTGACAACTTTCCTATACATCACACAGCATGTCAACTACAGTCATCATGTTGTACATTATATTCTTAGTACTTATTTATCTTTAACTGGAAGTTTCTACCTTTTGACTATTTTCTTCTAGTTCTCTCCCCAACTCCCCCCATCTTGAGTAACCAGAAATCCAATCTCTTTTTCTATGAGTTTGGATTTTTGTTTTATTTTGTTGGGTTTTTTTTTTGTTTGTTTTTTGAATTCCACAAACCAGTGAGCTCATACAGTTTTTGTCTTTCTCTGTCTGACCTATTTCGTTTGGCATAATGCTCTCAAAGTCCACTCATGTTGCTGCAAATAGCAAGATTTCCTTATTTTTTATGGCTGAATACTATTCCATTGTATATATATACCACAGCTCCTTTATCCATTCATCCATTGATGGACACTTAGGGTGTTTCCATGTCTTGGCTATTGTAAATAAAGCTGCTATGAACATGGAGGTGCAGATATCTTTCTGATATCTTTCTGAGTTCGTGGTTTTGTTTCCTTTGGATGTACTCCCAGAAGTAGTATTGCTAGATCATACAGTAGCTCTATTTTTAATTTTTTGAGGAACTTCTATACTGTTTTCCATAGTGACTGTACCAATTTACAATCCCAGCAACAGTGCACAAGGATTCCCTTTTCTCCACATCCTCACCAACACTTGTTATCTCTTGTCTTTTCAATGATGGCCGTAACAGGCATGAGGTAATATCTCATTGTGGTTTTGGTTTACATTTCCCTAATGACTAGTGATGTTGAGCATCTTTTTACATACCTGTTGGCTATTCATATATATTCTTCGGAAAAATGTCTACTCAGGTTGTTTGTAGATAGCATAATTTTAAACCTTATTTTTCTATATCACCAAAAGGCCCAAGTGCATCTTTTTCAGATGGAATGCATTTTTGTGTGCCTCCAACTGAGTTAAGCATTTACACTACAGGAATTCATGGCATCATTGTGCAGCTTTCAGAGAAGGACACCAATGTAGCACATAATTTACTATGCCATTTTCTATTTTATTTTACAATAACAAAAGTCATTAATTTTAGGTGGAGAGGGCTGATTGTCTATATGTTCTGGGAAGCTATATCTTTGAAGAGCATGAGAAGATTATATGTGATATTTCTCAAACTAGATATAGCTGATTGGTGGTTAATGGTTGAGTTCCATCTTGTTATTGTGATGATAGTCTCACCTGCCCATTATGGTACCACCGCATGGCAGCCAGTATCCTGGGAGACATAGCTTGGGTACAGGATAGTAGAGTAAATCCTGTCAGTGAGACTTTTGATCCGATAGGTAACCTTAGGAAAAATGACAATTTTAATGTAACATTGATGGTTTTTCTTAGAAAATCATTAAACATTTCCTCATATTAAGTCATCTAAACTTAGAATGTTTGCATGGAAAAAGAAAAATAAAAGATTGAAGAAAAAGAAGGGAGGAGAAAGTGGATGGTAGAACAGAAGTAATCTTCAGACTTTGGAGGGAAAAAATAGGGTCAAATAAAAAGGCAGAGTCAAAACCTCCATGACATTGAATCACACTCCTGTCATTAAGAGTGCGCTCATTAGGCCAGAGTATTCTAGTAGGTTCTGCTTTGCTCTGGAATTACCCTAGTGATTGGTAGGAGGGTTGCTGGGACAACGCCTCTTTCAGACCTAGATGCTCTGAGCAAATGATACACTGAAATGAGACCTTCTTTTCTTTCAATCATTAAACTCTCTCTGAAAATAGTTGATGCCATGGCCATAGAGACAAAGCTGATTGACACAAGTTGAGTAAAATTCAGCAGCTGAATTAGGTATCAGAAATGTCTTTGAAATGTCGATTTTGAAAAACCCAATGGGCTACTCTTGCTAGGCAGTCCACTCCTGAAGGCCTGGCCAGTCTTGATGTGGCAACCTTCTCATTGAATCTTGGCTGTGCTCAAGAAGAGTCAGACTATTTACTGGACTTCGTAGGTGTTAGAGCCCAATGGTTATAGGTCCAGGGTCCCAGGATAACCTAAGACGGCAGGGCAGGACATGATTCTAGTTTCCTGTTGCTGTTGCATCCTCTGGTACCCATTGGCAGAATTATTGTTTCTCCCTGGACTAGACAAGGAAGGGCCCATTTTTCTTGTGAACACGTAGGTTACTGGAACAATTCTACCTATGCTTTCTGGCAGAAGCAGGTGCTATGTGCTGCCTGGAGCGGTGAGACACTGTGAACTTTAGCCTCCCTCTTTGCCTAGGGAGCCATCCCTTTCTTCCCTACTGGAATGTAGATCATGGGCATGCCCATGAAATGGGCTTGGGTTGTATCTCTACATGGAGAGACAAACTCCATCTTAGAGTCCTGCTTCTAACTCCACCTCCAGTGACTAGTGCTTAATTATGTGATTATACTGAGTATTAGGAACAGAAAATGGAGTCAAAGAAACTTTCTTTACAATTTAAGACAATCTAAAATTGCTGATAATGTGTCCTGAGGCATTTTCTTCTTATTATTTGTTCTTTCAACAAATTTTTGTTGACTACTGACTAGGAGTCAGGCACTATTCTAAGCATTCGGTGAAAAAAAGAGACAAAAACACTCTGTCCTCTCAGAAATTCCATTCTGGTGAGTTAATAAACCTAGATTCTATTTCAAGATGTAAGAACCCACTCTTTAGTATTGTGGAAGGCTTTTTGTCCATGCAAGTCTGAGAAGTTAAGATCTGCGAAGAGCAAGATATTACATGCGATGTCTCTTTAACTGGAAATCATATCCTACTGGTTGATGTTTAATAGTTTGTTAGAAAGTGATAAGTGCTATGGGAAAAAATAGAGCAGAATAAATGAGTATCAGAAGTGTGGGGTTGGGAGAATCCAGGCGTGTTGCATTTTAAAGTAGGACGGTCAGGATAGGCCTTAGAGAAAAGATGACAACTGAGTAAGGCTTATCATCACCATCATCATAACTAGGATTCGGGCTAACAGCTTTCTGTGCATTATTTTACTTAAATCTCACAATAGACGTCACTGAAGCTTAGAGAAGTTAATTATTTAGCATATTACACAGCTATTTATTAGAGGTGACAGAATTTAAACTCAGGACTATCTGATTAAGAGCCCAAGTTATGCTATACTGTATTGTGTCTGAAAGCAGTGATTTACAAACTGTTTGGAGGTTTTACTGAAATTTGATTTGACATTAGTTTTTCAAAGCATTTATTATTAACCATATATGTCTTCTTTTTGTGTATGTGTGAGGAAGATTGTCCCCGAGCTAACATCTATGCCAGTCTTCCTCTGTTTTATGTGGGATGCCACCACAGTGTGACTTGATAAGTGGTACTATGTCCACATCCAGGATCTGAACCTACTAACCCCAGGCCTCTGAAGCAGAGTGTGTGAACTTAATCACTGTGCCATGGGGCTGGCTCCTATTAACCACATTTTAAAAGCCATTTTTAAAAACATGTACTCAAATATACGATAACCCACGTGCTAACATATTGGAGGGCCTCAACCTGTTCAACTGGGGGTTAGGTACTTTTTGCATGTGAGCCAACTTTTCCTACCTCTGTGCATATATTTGAACATTATATAAATGTTTCATTGTCTAGGAATGTTTAAATTTTGCATGATTTAAAAAAGTGCAGGTCTTAGCATGTCTGTTCAACATAAAATTGTAAAATAGCACATATGTGGCACAGGGCAGGATTGGGAATGTCTGCTGGTTACATGTTCTCATCACAGTGGAATCATCAACAACTCGTTAACAGGGAACCCATAACACGTTTATATAATGTCATATGAAAGGTAATTCGAGCACTGTTTGTTAGGCTTAGATGCTTTTTTGCCTGGCTTCTATTTGAGAAAAGCTGAGATATAATTAATGACTAAACCTTGATTTTATTTTAAGCTCTGAATTACTTAACTCAGAAGAGTACCTGAGGCTACAGCAATGTTTTTTTTTTTTGTTTTAAACCTACCATTGGCAACTACTTATGTAGATCAAGGTGTTATTTTTCTTAGTACTATGAAACCAAGTCAGAATATTGGAATAAATTCAATATTGAGACTAACATGGCTGGAATAGTCTCATTATGCTAGTTTTTAAAGTTATAAACAAATATATGTTATAATAAGTAAATATGTTTATAGTTATAATAAATGTGTTAAAATAGATGACTGTAGACAATACATTTATATAAATAACACTTTGGCCTATTTACATATTGAAGCTTAATTTTTAAAAAATCAGCATAGGAGGGGTATAGGTTGAAATCCATTGGTATAAAAATGGAATTCGACTCTAAAACGGCAACTCTCTAAGGAATTAAGAGATAATATAGATTGTACCCATAGTTTCCCTCAGTGGGAACTGGGAAATAGTGTTCCTTTTGAGAATATAAATAGTCCAGTGAACAAAATAATTTGTGTTTTCTTTCACCTATTTTAATCTATATAATTGTACCATTAAGGAAGTAGAATAGTATAAAAACCTTCACAATTTCATTACTCAGTCATTGACTTTGGTGACTGAACTTGGAGGGAGGTTATTTCTGGAGTGCTGGGGGCAAAGTTGAACCTTATTAATGATGAAAGAAATGCAAGTGAAACAATCATAGCATCTCCTACTTGTCAAGATTCACAAACAAGTGAGGCAGTGGATGCTTCTCTCAGATACTTCTTGTGGCCATGTGAATTAATAGCGTTTCTGGAACTTCATATGACAATATGCATAAAAATATAAAGGTTTGCATACTCCTTGCCTTGGAAATTTTTTTGTTAGTGCCAAAGACCAGTCGACTGACTCCTAGTGACCCTGCGTACAGCGGAGCCGAACCCTGCCCACTATAGCAGACGATGCTCCCCTGCTATTCATTGGGTTTTCATGACCAATTTTTTTGGAAGTGGGTGCCCGGGTCCTTCTTCCTAGTCTAACTTCACTGAAACCTGTCCACCATGGGTGGCCCTCGGCATAACTTTCAGCATTACAGCATCACGCGTCCGCCACAGTATGACAACAGACAAACTGGTGGTGTGGTCCCCTGACCAGGAAAGGAACCTGGCCTGCAGTGGTGAGAGCACCAAATCATAACCACCAGACCACCAGGGCTGGCTGACGTGGAGACTACATTTCTGGAAATGGATTCTAAGGACATAATCATAAATGTCTGCAAATCTTATCGATAATTTTTGGTGTAACATTGTTTATAATCTTGAGGGGAGAAAGGGAGAAATAAAGTCAAGTCCAATAACAGGGGAAAGACAAAATAAATCATGTTAGATACATAAAATTTTGTATGGTTATGAAGTATCATGTTTGAGAAATTGTCATGATAAATTAAAAGAGAGCACAGTACAAAGTAAGATATATACAGCATGATATTTGTGAATCCATCTGTATACATATAGTAATATACATACATATAATGTCTATATGCATTGTATATATATTTAGTAAAAGGACTAGAGGAATGTTTAGTAAAATATTGTGTCTTTGGATTATTTCTTCTTTTTGCTTATTTGTACTTTGCACATTTTCTATAGTGAATAGGCAATATTATTTTTTACTTTTTAATGGAAAATTTCAAACTTACACAAAAATAAAGAGAACAGTATAATGAACCTCCATGTGCGTATCACTCCATTTCAACAACTATCGAACAAATTTCTTTAAAAAAGTTTTTTTAAGTTCAATTACTTACAAACAATTGTACCAAATTTCTTGGACTACTGATTAATTGTGATTCTTCATACAGAATTTCTCGTATCTTCCCTTGAAAAGTATTTCATTTCCACTGCCCAAATCCTATTTCCAAAACATCGGCTTAGTCACCAAAAATTTTTGTAAGAGAAAGCTGCAAGCGTTTCAGTGTCGTTAATGAAAATAGTAACTCAATAATGTGATTTATTATTTTTTAATCAAAGTGAAAAACACATCTCTGTTTCTGCCAGTTTATCATTGTTTCTCTGAATATATAAACAAGAAACTTATGAACAGTGAGATCCAAAAGGCAATGTGGCCAGCTGTGTATGGTCCTTGCCATCTCTTTCTTCATCTAGCTTAGGGATTATGCAGAATTTGTTAAATCGCATTTAAATCAAAGGGTCTATATACTCTGCAATCAGTTTTGGGAGCACTTTCGTTCTTGAATTCAGTATGAAAGACAGAACATGCTGTGCAAGCAGATGTTTGTAAGGAGTTTCTAGAAGTCAAGAGCCATGTTTGCTCCAAGGATTATGTGCTTACATGCAAAAAAGACTCCCACGAGTTTAAATATTTCCCCCACTGAAAAACAAAAGACACAAAAAGGTGCCACAACCTCTAGCTAGTATCTTTATAACTAAAACCCTCTCTTCCAGACTCCTGTTTTTGTACCAAGCTTTAAAGGCACATTTTCACACTGTGGATCAGTGGGAGTGTATGCATTTTGATGGACGAACACTCTGGAGAACTTTAATGTGTGCTATTTTTTAAAAATCCTGGATAACTTACTTTTGGAAAGTGGAAAATTATTTCTTTTATTTCCATAAGCCCCAATACTGTGATTCCAACGCACTCAGTATAACTGGACCATAAAAATAATAAATGTGTGACAACATGAGTATAAACATAATAAATGTCATGCTTTCACGTGGCAAATTGTCAATATCTATTGACGTTTGTTCTTATGGCGTCTATTAAGGCCGCGCCATATTTATTAACTCTGGTTTGATTACGCAGCTCCATTAACTTGGTAATTTCATTATAGTTTAAGAGGGATCTTAGCTGCTGGATTTAGTTTAAATTTTATGCACAAGCCCAGAAGTCCTTGGGCAGTGAACACATTTCATATATATAAAATAAATAATTAATGAGTAAAAGCTATTTTGGAGAAGCAGAAAACAACAGAATCAGGATCAGATAACTTTTTAAAAACATAGACTGAGAAATTGCTCGTTGAGATTGTAGTCATAAACTGTGTCAGGTGTATTCATATGCTTGTCAGTAAAATACTTTGGAGTAGAAATACGCATGTCAGAGGGAAACATTACTTTAGTCAGAAAACGACATTAAGCCCACACAGACAGTGTGAACGATAAAGGGAGATGTTTGTGTGGGGCAAGAGGTTGAGTAAATGTGTTTGTTTCTGAACTAATTTAAACATGATATCGCAGAAATTTGATGAGCAAAATGTTCCTCTTCTGATAACTCCCACAAGAGTTGCCAAAAAGACCAGTTAAGAGAGAATATACTGGCTAAGAGCTTCTTCAGCCCGTAGTCAGTGTCACCTGTAAAATACATCCACTCTTAGTCTGTGTTATTTCAGCTACTACCTACTGACAAGTTGTAGCCTGCACCTGGGTTTGACCTTCCGGTTCTCAGCCTACTAATTTGTTTAATTTATTGTCCTCTCTGAAGGCACTTAGAACATAAGAAAAATATGTTTTCAAAGCCTTGCAAACAGATGAGTAAATACATGTTCTCCTTATCATTTTGTCAGATGGAACAAAGCTCTTTGGATGTGCTCAACAGCTCTCGGATGAAGACAAACACGATCAGTTAATAAGTGAGCAATTTTATTGGGATCAGAAAGTTTCAGCAGAAGCTATTAATTTTTGTTGAGGATTAGCTGACAAAAATCTATGTGTTTGGTATAACCTGTGTATCTGTAAAACACTCCCTTCGTGTTAACATTAGGAATAGAGAATCAGGCAATTCAGATGAAAATTGTAGCATATGGCAGAGTCTTTACAATGATGGGAAGATAGGGCAAAAATTATGTTTGTAAATTTCTGAAATGATTTCCAGAAACGCATTACAGGCTAAGTGCTTTATACAGTATGTATTGTTAGCAGGTGTTGCGAGTACTTTATTTCTTACACACAATGCTGACATTTTACTCCTTTATACTCTTTAAGGGAACAAGCAACATAATTGGAATTCCTTTGAGAATGATTTGTTAGTTATTTTGGACCTTTATAGGGAGTAAATGGTAAATAAGAGCTGAGATTTTGGACATTAGTATCTATTGGTTGAGCAGATTATACTGTAAATTTTAAAAAGGAAGGGCAATTTAGGCAATGATACTAACAGCTGCATGGTTATTGTGTAATAGTGGCCCACCTGGGCTGAATTGTGAGTTGCAAAACAAAGCTGAACGCTTTCAATTCCATGATGTATTATGCTACAAGGGAAGCTCTCGGCTAAGCAAAATGGAGAGCTACTGTCAGACCATCCCTCTGCCAAATTACTACTGCACTGAAAAATGACTCCGGTGATATCACTTGGTGAGATCATCGCAGTTTACTTCTCTTAATGTTTCCATCACTTCTGATCCCAATTTTACATCTCAGTAATTTATTTTCACTAATAAGTGTTTTCTCCTTCTTCGCTTTCATGGACCTTATATTAATTTTTTTAAAAAAAACTTATTCAACTCTTTGAAAATGAGAACACATGAAGTTTTCTCCCACCTTCATCATGAACAATGTAATAGGTGAACAATATCTAGGCAGCAAATTGCGTGCTATGATTTATATATGTAATGTGCAATTATTTTAAAAATAGAGGAATGTTCTTAAAAGTGGGTTAAACCCAACAAAAGCAAGCCTTCTTGCACTTAAGAATTTACTACCAAATGATGTGATTGATTGGCTTTCTATAACTTAAAGAAAAAGAAAATAATATTTTCTACATCTTTCATTAGGACCCCAACTCTGCATTCCTCTATACTTCTCAGTGTTGAAGAGGATAATGGAGGCTTCTAGAAACATGAGTTCCTAGAAAAAGAAGTTGAGACATAGGAAACCATGTGGTCTTGCTGTGAATCATCACAAATAGGAGCCAAAGAAAAGTTAGGCATTATATCAAGCATTGTTTTCTTTCCAGGTTTTGCTAAATCTGGCTAAGTTTTACAAACACTTCAGGGGAAGTTCAGAGTTCCACATCTTATTCCTAGATGTTTCACATGACTCTGAGAAGTCAGTTAAACTTACAGATGTGTTTGAGATGGATTTTAAACCACCTTTCAAAATATATCAGTAAAAAAATTGTTCAGTTGGATGCTTTCTCTTCACACACACTCGACAAAAGCATGAAAACTGTTATATTTTGATGCAAAGAATAATTCAAATTTTTAATAAAGCCAAATGGCTGCCTGGATAAATCTGTTAATCAGTTTTTCTCTTTGCTTATTTTCTTTCAGTAATGTGGTTTCCATTAGACATTTCAATTCTGTTTCATTGCTGGTAAGCATCTGTTTTAAAATACAGTTAAAAATTGGTACTTTTGGTCCAATTCCAAGGGGCAAAATCAGCAGGAATAAGTAATCCCACAGCCTTAAGAAGAAACTTCTAAACCATGAAAAAAAGTAATAAGTACTAAACTTTGAATAAAAGAGCCATAAATGAGTCTGGAAGCCTCATTTACATTGTAATGTGCATACCAGCATGATGTCATTATCAATTAGTGTGAGTATTTTCTAACAGCCGTCTATTCCGAGTGTGTAGTCATTTAGTTTATGGTTATGATTGTGGTGAGTGTGTGTTGGTATCAGAGAGTAAACACTAAAGCAGCAATGTCCATGGAAAGTAGTAATACAGGAAAAATTTATGCCAGCCATGAATCAGTCCTACTTCATTTAATATTATTTATTGATACGAAGTAGATATAGTACCTCAATAATCTATGCGTAGTGAATAGAATAATAAAATCTTGCTGTAATATAATCTTTCTACTGTATGAGTTAAAGCAACAAATAAATATATATATATATTTTTGTCAGTTCCATCACAACGTAATTTTTTTCTTTTGGATTTTGGAATGCTACAGATATTGTCAAGACTCGTATTTCGTTCTCTGTGTTTTAACATCTCAGTCTCTCTGTTTTGATTGTTTCAAGAATCTCTGCACACTCATTAGTGACGTTGTGTCTGAGGTGTGAGGTGACACTGTCCTCTTGAGTTTAGGGTTTGTTTTTTATAACTCCAGGCTCCCTGCAGGAAGATAGGGCGGTTTGCATGCGCATTGATGTTATGAGTAAAGCAATCTTAATGGGACTCTGTGCTTCTTAGGCCTGCTTTCTTGGTTTTAGACTGTTTTTTTTTTTTTTTAATTTAATTTGTTTCTACTTCATTCCATATTCTCCGAAATATTCCATACCTTCCATAGCTTTATTATTACTATTAACATTTTCTGCTTTTGCTGCATTTCCACCTAACTCATCCCAATCATTAGGAAATTTTTAAAAATTTAGGATTTCAGAACATAAATGCTTATGATGACTGAGATTCATCAGTGGAAGATATCCAGGTAGTGCATATTTTTGTGGCGAGTATTTCTTGATAATATTGTTGAAAAATATAAAGACGTCACCTGAGCAATGTAAAGCTTGTTTAAAAAAAATTTTTTTAATGATACTTGGTTTACCTGTGCAATAAAGGAAAAATAGTAATTAAACAAAACAAAACAGCAACAACAAGAAAACCCTGCTTCTGGCGTCTGCTCGGTCATTATTTTCCCTGGTAAGGCTGCCTTTCCTCTGGACAGCAGTGTGCATCCCGTCCTCAAGGCTCTCAGACTGAGGCTGCGGTGCTTCGCGCTGAGCGCGCTGCAGTTTGGTGATCTGTGTAACGTTCTGTGTCTTTCATAATCACACAATAGAAGGATCCAACTTACTGAATCATTTGCTTTATTACACTCCAGAACAGCACTGTAAGTGCCTCGTGGGAATTTTCTCAGAGGGAGTTCTTCTGGAGGTAGTCACTTTGTAAATACATCCCTTCAATTCCTGTAAGACATTCTGCTACAACTCAGATAAAAAACCAAAATGACCCTGTTGATAACCTTTCCTAGTGGAACTTTTTAGTGTTGCGTTTAATAACTTCACGGTGTTAGCACGCTACGTTGCTAGGGTAGTCATTGAACGGGATAATGTATCTAAGAGGGCTTTGGTACAGTGCCTGGTAGATGCTGAGCACTCGACACATGGTCAATAGCCAGCAATGATGCTGGCTATTGACCATGTTCACATCATGCGTTAAGTTTCAAATGGGCATCCACCTAAACTGCTTTGTTTAAAAATTTACATATGCGCCCTCTTTTTTCCCAGCACACAAATGTGTATTTTTTAACAAGTATATGAAACTCTCCCACCTGATTCCCATCCTCTCTCACTGTTTCTTAGGCTGTGCTCCATCAGGCGTTACTTTGGTCTCTCTTGCTCCACCATCCTCTCTTCTGCAACCTATAAACCCTCTCAAGTCTGCTTCCAAGCCCCGTCCATAAAACATAGTTCTTTTCCTTGATCCAACCTTCCCTTTAAGCAATTGACTTACGTTTCTTCTTTCCTTTGTAGCCAAACTTCTTAAAACAGCCATCCACTTAATGTCACCTCCCGACGCCCTATATAATTTGAAAAGCAAGGAGTGGTATGGCAGAACAGATATAAAGATATAGTGGTGGGTCTAGCATATCTGGGATCAATTGCAAATTGCGTGTTAATCAGAAAAAGAAGATGCTGCCTCTCTAACTCAGCCTCCCAGTATCTGAATCTTGAGCCTAGATTGTAAGAAATTGTCTTCCATACTGTAGGGGATGCCAAGAGAGGCAAGGCATGGTTTCTTTCTCCAAGCTATGTATGAGCTAGTTGCGAACAAGACCACGAACATAGAAAGATAACAGAATGAAAGGGAAGGCCTTTGGTTAGGGGCGGGTGGTGGCAAGATGAGAGCTGAGTGTAGGGGCTGGGTCGAATGTGGTAAGGTTGAGGAGATACAGCTCCAGATGAGGGAATACTATGTTAATATGGTTAGTGGTGGAAAAAGGTGAAATGTGTTTTATAGACAGAGAAAAACAATCTGTCCGGGAAAGAAAATTCTTATGGGAGGGTGGTACAAGTCAACGCAAAAACATTATTTAATGTGTACTTTATTTAATAAATATGTTCCTGCAAAGTGGGAGAAAATACAGACTGATGTATCTAGTTCTTTCAGAAATAATGACAGCTGGCTCTTTCATCAAAGAATGAATGCCAAAGAACCAGGTTCTCATAGTTTCCAGTCTTACCTTTTCGTAAATGAGGCGACTGCATTCACTCTTTAAGGCTTTTAGGTGATATGTCATTTGCCACGTAAATAATTAACTGACACCTGCCATTTAATACACTAATAGTGAGTATGCAATACTACATTCAGTGCAGAGTGTTGTGGGCCTCTTGGATGTTATTTCAATAAATATCTGAATGCTATTCATGTGAGTCCAATTTTTACTATTAACTATCTCAATAAATCTCTGTGTTATGTGGTACTCTATGGGGTAAATTTAGGGGAGAATTATACCAAATTTTTATAAATTACTAGGGGTCTCAGAGGTCCTGGGTCATTTTCAAATTCTGCAAAGTTCATTAAATTGTTAAAAATAGAGCTATGAAGGGGTTCAATTAGGCTAACTTTCCCCGGATGTAACTTACTCTTCGAAGCCACATATGAGATTTTACATGGCTGGTGGTCCATTTAATAAATGACTTCTGTGCACTAGATAGGACCCAAGCGACCTGAAATTGTTCGTGTGGCTTCCAGTCATCCACAGATGACTTCCTGTGTTTATTTATTGCTCTATGACAATATTTTATTGATATACTATATGTCAATTTGTCAGATTGGGTCATTCCGTGTAATGTTGCAGGATATTCCTGATTTTTTTCCTTTATGCAAGACTGTTTTCCTCTAAAGAGCTTCTGTGAAATACTCATCCATTATTAATTTTGAAAGGTAATGAGGATGGGGGCTAGAGCTTTAGGGGATGGAAGGTGTAGACAGAACGTGTTTGCCTGTTTATATGCAAACTGATAGCTGTCTAAGAAAGATGTGGTATTATTATTGAAGACATTAAATCAGCTCTTAATTCAGTGACTTGATAGTAGCCTTTCATCTAAAACATCGTTGTCAAAGGAACACTATGCCACATTTGTCCAACTCTGATCCTTCGAAAGCAATCAATCAACGTAGAGTCTCCCTTTAACATCTGAATTTGACCTAGAGCTGCTGAACCAACTTAGAAAACAGTGCGTTAATACAAAAATAATGACTCAACAATGAATATTCGCCTCCTTCCTAATTTTCCTATTAGGAAATAGAAATCATGAAATTATCGGCAGGAAAACTTCCAGTGTTAGAAGTAACATATTTTAAAGATCTACATAGTATAATATAACAGAATCAACCAGCAATTGATCAGAAAAATCAGCTAGACCAAACAGTGTTATATACACTGAAGAGCATCAGCCACATTTCTCTGAACAGAATCTTATTTTTCCTGATTGTATTATTCTGTGGACTAATTTATCTGAGGATTGAAATTGTCTAAATATGGTTCAGAGTCCTTCTAGTAAAGTTATAAAAGGAATACCTCCTTAATTATCACTCAAAATAGATTACTTTGGTTCCATATTTAAAGACTAAAAATGTAACTTTACAGGAGGTTGCTCTGAAATCTTCCTCTGACAAGGCTTACTAGACTCTACGAGCTGGAAGGGAATTTTAGAACGATTCAGTTCACCAGGCCATTTGCCAGATGAGGAGGCTGAGATCCAGAGGGTAACTGAATTCCTCAACTTCCTGCAACAAGGCCACATCTCTTCCTGGTACCACTCTGCTTGCTTGAGGGTATGGGATTCTGAAAGTTCTTGAGTTCTAAAGGTCTGTCATTGTGTTGTGCTTTTGTATCATTTGATTCTTTGATTATTTTTGCATGTGTGAGTGAAGCATATATTTCCATAGGGATGCAAACTACTTTTAAGCAATAGTTATTATTAGTTGACTGAAATTTGGAGACAAGGTGGATTCAGAGCAGGAGCTTTGCTCTCTGACAGGCATGGACTCAAGTCCCGACTCTGCCACGTTACTTGGTGACATCTGACAAGTTACTTAAGCCTCCGTTTCCTCATAAGGAAAATAGCTTTGTTTATTATTGTGAAATATTGCCAACATTATTATTATTCAATAAATGCTTATTGATCTATTGAATCTAGTAAAAATTTCTGGGGCTTCATTACTAGCTTTAAAAATATTTCTCATTCCATACTGTACAAAAGCGATAGTGATAGTATTTAGAGACTAAATTTGTGAACGTGTTCAACTATGTTCCTTGTTGGGAGTATTTATAGATTTATAGACTTCATGACCTCATCTATATGATACAGAAAAAACAGCCCAAAGATAATTTATTGACTTGCTGGTGAGTCAAAGGTAGGTCAGAGTCAAGTGAGGTTTGATTCAGAAATTAAACCATGTTGTCAAAGATCCCACTTTCTTTCTGCCTATCCTGTCTGCCTGCCAAAGTATCTGCTTCATCCAAGAAAGACTTAGTTTTGGGGAGCTGAAAGCTTCCTACTTCACATTAAGCAGTAAGATCTCTTCTGGTGGCTCTTAAAGAAGAGAGTGAATCTTATTTCTTTAGAAAAGATGTCTCAGCAAAGATTTTCTCATGTTTCATTGACCCTCACTGGGCTCTGGTCATTATGTCAGAGATGCTGACATAATGCTTGCTGACCGATTTTAGTCAGTCAAGATCTGTCTCTGATGTTGGGGATGAGTCAGTTTCTCATCAGAAAATGTGCTGTGTTGGGCAGAGAAGGATATGCAAAAGGAAATTAGAGTATGCTTACTAGGAGAAAAAGACAGTGGATCATGGATTGGCCAAAGGTCTACGATATTTCCCCAAACCACTGGTGTGTCCCAGGTTTGAGGTCAAATGTTAGATGTAACCACAGTTCTTTATTTTATACATCATCAAATTCTTTGCTTTTGCACAGATTAATAATTATTATGGACATAAGCACGTCAGCATGGAGATATTTAAAGAATTACATCAAATTCTATTCAAATTTCCTCAATTTCCTCCTAAAGCAGAGGCCTATGAAAGAGTTTACTATTATTGGACGAGAGGTCTAGATTAATTATATTAAATATGGCACATTTCAGAATCTTTGGATGGTGGTGTTTGAAGCTTTGAAGCCAAGACAAATTATTTGCATTATTTTGTATTAAAATATAACAATTTTCTTCTATAGAAAAATTCTTATTAAGCAAGGTAGAAATGAGATTGGAATGAATTCATTTGAATCATTTTGGCCTCAAACATAATTTCCAATTTTAGCAAATCATCATGTTATCAACATATAATCCTTTGTATTTTCATACATATTATTTAACAAAATATTGTTTAAGCTGGAAATTCTTTTCTGTTTCTATCAAGGAAATTTATGCTTTCAACTCTGACATCCTCTAAACACTATGGATCACCCTGCACGAATGTCTGAGGATATAAAATGGAACCAAGCTGCAGTCGGCTAAAAATAATTATGGCTCAAATGTAGTTTGCATCCCCATGGAGAATGTACACCTCACTTACAGGAAAAATAATCACAGAGCCAAATGATGACAAGTACAACAAAATGATGCAGTCATAGAATCTCGGAAAACTGTCAGAATAAGGAATTTGTCTTATTTTGGACTTCATGGTTGTTGAGTGCACCAGGGTCTCATGATAGTGACTGAATAGCCTAGAAGACAGTACTTTGGGCAGGCTGTAGCGCTTGGAGTCATGGATTCTTTGAGAATCAGATGACAGCCACAAAAGCTCACCCCAGAAAAATGCCCTCCACTCAAAACTCCACGTACAATTTTGGGGATTCATGGACTCCCTAAAGCTCATTTTTAGACCCAAGCACATATAAACCATTTTTATCAGAATGCAAAAACTGAGCCCTCCTTTCTTGAATTCAATATCGGCTTCTTACAAGCATAGGTTTAGGGATTTGAAAATACTGAGTTCATTGTTTCTCAAAATATGTTTCTAGTAGTTTAGTCTAGCAGGGCCAAGAATATGTGAAGGAGTAAGAAATGTGGAGCATTCATAGATTCTTCCAATGCCTTGCACATAGTAGGTACAATGAATCTTTTATAAAGTAATGGAAAACAGTCTTAGAATTATGCTGAGGTAGCAGCTCGATTCCAACGTCAGAAAAGTAATAGCAAGTGAATACTCATCGCAATAATTCTCCCTTATTTTGTCATAAACAAACTACTTCACTATATATAAATTTTAGGCTTCTAAATAGGATTTTCTTAATATGTGAACTCATTGGAATATACAAAATAGTTAAAGCTCCTGGTTACTTTCCTTCAATTTCTAGCTTTTATAACTTCAGGGAAACGTTTTTCAAAATAAATAATATATTATGTTTATGGATGTACTCAAATAGCTCCATGAAGAATGTTCCTTACGTTTTATATCTTAAGGGCTGTTTTAATTCTGTCTTTTGATTTTTATAATCTCTAATAAGCTGTTTTCTGAAATGAATGTTCTCACTGGAGATGATCCAACATGTCGACTCAAATGACTGAAAACTCACGATTGGTCCCAAAACTGAGAGAAACTATGTGGAAAATTTGTAATGATTTGTAAACATTTTCACACTTATTATGATTCAGATATGGACTGTGGCCCAGAAGAGATTGGGATTTATTTAGATAGTCGCTGTAATTAGCTCAGCAATGTTTTCCTAAGTTATGATTTCATGCTGACTATTAGAAATTGCATGTTGTTCAGATGCACATGTGAAGAAGGTACGGTATTATATGGCAACAATTAAAAACACTAAATTAGGATTTCAAACCAAGAAAGATGAAGTACATGTGACATAAATAGACTCGAGAAGGAAAATATCTAGTCTTAGGTTTTAGATACAGTTCTAAGCACAGAGCCCAATTTAGTTTTGAACAACAGAGCAAAACTTGAGTGCTGATGAGGCAGAGAAAATGTGGACTTTGTTCCTGTATCACTGACCTCAGTATAGAGATCAAAAAAACATGTTCTGGCCTAAATGTTGTACTACTAATGTCTTTTCTCCTAGGATGCATGACAGGCATGACTGGCTACATAGTTTGCCGGGCCCAGTACGAAACGAAAATGCAAGACTCCTTGATCAACACTCATTAAAAAAAAATATCAAGATGGCAACAGCAGTGTATTAAACCACGCACAGGGTCCCGTGCCGCTGCCAGTCCCAGTGACAGGGAAGGGAAGTTGTAGAAATGCTTCTGAATCCTCTGTCCTGGTTCTGGCTCCTCCTGGGCTCTGAGGAGATGCTCATCGTAAGCCCAGGGGAATGGCCAGCACTCTGTTCTGTGTTTTGAAGGTGATTGAGATGACAAGGGCTGCTCCTGCCCGAAATCTATCCTCTAGATAGGTTGTGAGGATTAATGAGTTAATATCAGAAATTGCTAGAGGGCAAATCTTCACTTGCCTAAAAGAGCATAAAATTTTTATTTTGCCTTTTATGCTTTCTGACAATCCCTTCAGTCTGCCACTAGGCTTTTAGTGGAGCGTGTGGAGAATTTAGGACAAGATGATGAATCTTACTCAAGGGCATCTCGATAGCTTTGCAAACTTAATGCAATAATGTAGGTCTTGGGCCCTGTGTCATGGCGTAAACGAAGACAGCCGAAACTTCAGATAAAAGAGGCTATAGCTCATCTATTGTTATTGTTTAGGAGACAAATTATGGCAATGAATTTTTTTTATCTTAAAATCTTATCATTGCATGTCTAATTTTATTTTGAGCAACTACTAAGCTATAAAGGTACTTGATTGAATGATTAAGGCTGTATTTTCTTTTAAACAGTGCATAAAGAATACACTTTGGTACCTTGAAAAAAAAAAAGGAGAAGAAACCAAGTTGTACAGATTGTACAACTGCAAACCGGGTAAAGGCCCAAACCAAAGCTGTTGGAATGTGGGGATGGAAACAAAGTTGCAACAACCTTTGCTTTCGCACACACTGGATAGCCCAGGAGGCCATTCCTGCCCCATTGCCACAGTACTCTTAAGAGCCATTTGAGGGCATCTACTTTGCCAAGTCACCAGAAAAATGGTGCTAATGAGGTATATGGCACTGTGCTCCAACAACTGAGCTAAAACAGGTAGGCTGACTACAAGCTGAGAAGATAGCTAGAGGCAGCCAAGGGGAGAAAGGAGGGGGAGAGGAAGCCTGAGTGCAGGGAGCAGTTCAAGACAGTAACCACCTCCGCCATTCACACTTGGATGGTTCCCTTTCTGTGTATTTCACAGTTACTAAGTAGAAGTTAGGTGTCTTCGGTTCAAGAAACCCTTGGGGATAGAATGATTCAGTTCCTGCCTTCAAGGAGCTTTCAGACTGGCAGTGGAGATAAGGATATCAAAAAAAAATGCAGAAAACCACTAAGAACATTGTAAGGGAATTGAAGAGGAGGAAGGAACGAGGGAGATTAGGAAAGGTTTCCTGAGGAAGGCTTTCGAGGGCCAGACCTTGAGGGCTGTGATGGGGAAAATGGGCAGAAATGGGAAGGGAACAGGCTATATTAAGAACTCTTGCAGAATACCTATCATACGCCAGAAGGGAGCTGAGAACTTTCCATAAATCCGTCTCCTGCAATCTTCGTGACGCTTCTATGAGCCCAGTGCTATCAGCTTCATTTAGAGATAAAAAATTTTTTGTCTCATTAGAGATCCAAAAAAACACAAAAGACACCACACCAAGAAATGAGACATGAGTAAGATCCTTGGAGTAGCTAAACACGCAAAGATTATGGTGCCCCTCCCTATATATAATTCAAAATAAAATAATACATTACAAAATCCATTCACACATATGTTAGAGTTAAAATAGCTTATTTTCCAATTTTCTCATGGCTAAACCCCAGGTAAGTTAATTAAAGGTTGACTTATGTCAAGTTTGAGGGGCCCTTGTTCTGCTGTGCCTTAATTACATGCTCTTAGCTAGCTGATTGGATAAAATGGCACTGCGCCCAAGGGTGACAAAACCAGTTTGTGGCAGAGAGAGCATTCAAATTTAGGTCTGTCTGATGCCGAAGCCCAGGCTGTTAATAACGTGGCTTCCCCAGAGGCCTCTGCCTGAGGTACCTCCGGCTCTTGGATGTGCGCTCACCTCATGGGGACATGCTCATCACTAGGAGCAGCCACAGAAGTGGAGACAGAACCTCAACGAAGAGGCGACAGGCTTCCCTGGACTCTGTGAAACTTTGCCACAGATTTTTAAGTGGCATAAACCTCCGCTATGTCTATGGTGTATCGTTCAGTGAGAAAAGCACCTTGCATAGAAGTGTACATAGCAGGATCCCATTTTTTTCTAAGAAAATGTTCCTATATCTATGTTTACAGATGTTGTTATATGTTTGTATAGTTACCTTGGGTATTGGAGGGAGATAAGCAAAAAAGGGGGGCAAAACAGTAAATAAGTTCCTAGTGTAATGTAAAGGGAACATATGTAATAACACAGTTTAATCTACAGTACCTCCAACAGGTCATCATTGAATGTGCCTACAAACAAGGTCTCCAGGGAGCATTCAAAGACAGCACTGTTTTGTTTAGGTGGTGGGGCTGTGGGTAGTTTTGGTCTTGGATTCTTTCCTTTTATTATTTTAATTTAGTTGTTGCTCTAAGGTAAAATAACAGAGCAAGCAAACAAAAAAGATTTCCCCACATCTGTGTGGACTTAGTTGTGCCTAAAGGTGTACAGCCAACAGTGACACAACTTCTGGCCACAGAGGACCCTCCCCCAGGCCTCTCAACCCTGCTCTGTGCTTCTGGATGGGGAACTACCCACTCTGTTCCCACAGGGCAGATGCTGGCAGTGATGAAAGTCACTAAGCACACACCCCACCCCACAGTAAAGAGCACAAAGGGTGGAGGGCACCCTCTGGGAGCTTGAAAAACTGCGATGTCCACTCCCCACCCCCACCTTGGTTAAAGTGGGAAGCCACTGCTCCACTCCCAGAGATTGTTGTGTTGCAGGATGGTGAGCCCAGTATTTTAGATCTTCAAGTTCTTCTAGAAAAGTACAAAATTCACATGTTTATGTGAACACTCTTCATTTTTAATGACTGGCACTAAATCAAATCTGAAAAAATGCTATGCAAGCCACAATAGACACATTTGCAATCACGTGTCATTGTGCCTTGAAGGGGAAAGGGTCTAGTTCAATATTTTGACAAGAGCTCGGGGAAGTTCTGGCATATGGCTATTGGGTGGGTGGGGTGGTAGGGTGGGATGGTTAGGATGGGGAGAATTTAGCATAAACGGAATCACAGAGTCACACACTGGGGGAGAACAGTAGCTGTGGCCCCGTAAAAAGACATTGGCGATAAGTTTTGCTGATTTCTCCATTTTGTTGAGTGTATGTCTTTTCCCAGCAATTTTTTCTCTCTTAGATCTATGTTGAAATTGAACTGTGGAGTTCAAACACAGAGAGGGTCACTTGAATGAGTGAAGACATTCTCTCCAACCCTAACCACATACACACATACCAAGCATGTAGAAACATGGAGAGTTGTTTTGCAACTTTTCTTGCCTATGAGTTAGGGATAGGAATGACCTGAAGTGAAATATAGTGCGTCATTACCTGGTCTGAATGCCAGCGTAATTCAAATACCTCCCACTAAGATTTGTCATCCTGCCTCTAGGCAGGACTGTTCTTAAAGTGTTCTTGACATATGAGCACCTGTGGTATTCATTATGCCCTCCTGGGAATAAGATCACCTTAAAAATACTCAGAAAGTAACTGTCTCTTAAAGAATGAACTTCTATATCTCCATCAAAAAGATGAAGGTATAGCCTTCACTCTGCTGTATCTTAAAGGGCAGGAAAAGTAGGTTAGCATGTAGGGAGTAGAATTAAGTCTGTGCCAGCAAGTCTTCAAGAAGTATGCCTTATATAGCTCATGACTTAATATCAGGAAAAAACTCCTCCCCACTCTGTGTCTTCACAAAAGGGGCACAAGAATTCTGGAACATCATATTCTATTAATTTTTAAATACTGCTGGAAACTACTGCTTTCTAAACATTAAACTATTAAGAATTGTTCTGTACCCGAAACAGATATTCTTATTTTAGAAAGTGCTTCTTCACCAACTATCACAACATTCTTTTGCAAGGAGCGAGCAAAAAGGGAGTCAAGCTTTTTTTCTGCATTGCAAGTCTGTCTTCTCTGTTCTGGTTCAAGCCAATAATTCATTTTATGCAGCCACAGACCAAGAATTTTGAAATTTCGGAGTCAGCATTGGAATAGCACATTCTCCATGATCCTGAAGACACGTTTCTTGATAACACATTGATTACTATATCCCTAAATGGATATTTCTGGTGAATTGTCTGTCTAGCAGCCATATATTCCCCTCTATTTGTCTGGGTAATTTCTGGTTCCAGAAGAACATATGGACCATATTCACAACTTCTACCATTTTCAGTGTTTACCTTTATTCTGTCAAATTTCTTAAGAGTTCTTTCCATTTCCCTTCTGTCTCTTTATTCTCTTCATTTTTCTTAAATGTGCTTATTAGTAATTCGTTTTCAAAAAGCTCCGGTTTTAAAGTTTGTGGGATAGGCGAGCTCAGTGATAAGAAAATGGTAAGACCACAGGCTAACGTTTGAGCCCTTGCTTTGTCATTATTTAACATTAACAATTCATGGAGGTCACTTAAACGCTCATGCCTTAGATTCTCCACTTACCAAATGCAATGAAGGCAGTGTCCTCCTACCAGCTAAGCAAAAATATGGCGGCAATGAATAACGGACATGAATGACCTTGAGAGTCTTTGGGAAAATCTAAGTTCTTGACCTCACTCTGCCAACAGCTCTGTCTGCAGTCTGTGCAAGTCACTTTGACTGTTCTTTGCTTTGGTTTCAACAGCCAAACAATTTGAGTAATAATTTCTGTCTCTACCTATTTCACAGAGATGCCTGAGTCTCGTTAGGCAATTGTGATACTTTGAAAAGGCAAACACTACGAAAAATTTAGGGCAGTGTGGCTCAGCTTCTGGAATAGAAATAGCAATAAGCGCTCTGGTTATCAATACCCTAATAGAGGCGGGCACCTGTGCTTTATGTCAATTACATGATCTCTTATAATCTTTTTACTGTCTCTGCAATCTGGGTATAATTATCTCTATTTTTATATGTAGATCAGGAAACTAAGACTTGGTGCGTAAAAAACTAATCCAAAGTCACATAGCTAGTAAGAATTATGAACGTAGTTTGAACCAAATTTGAACCTAGTTTGTTAGTTGTTTGTTGTTGTTTTTTTTTTTTTACTTTTAAAATGATGGCTATATATCTATATTCATTGTTAGTTATCTATATTCACATTATACAATTAGCTTTTATTGTAAATATTTTGGAATATATAGCGATTTGATCTAAACTACTGAATATCACCAGTTCATGCATCAAAGAAGATGGTAACTTCAGAAACAGCTTAAGAGCCAAAGTCACTGAGCATGGCTTTATCAGGGTTTAAACGTAGCCGCCATCAGTGAGTGCATGCTGTATCTGATCTACAGTGACAGAAAGCAGATCATGGGTTGCCAGCGGCCGGGGTTAGTTGGGGGTTAGCTTGGATAAGGCACAAAGGGAATGCTTTGGGGTGATGGCAAAGTTCAATGTCAATTGTGGTGGTGGCTACACAAGTGCATACAGTTATCAAAACTCATTAATCTCTACACTTAAAATGGGAACATTTCACTATAGACAAATTATGTTTCAATAGATTTGATTTTTAAAATACAGCTGCCATCATCTACTTGCTTTCTGATTGGGCAAATTACTTAACCTATCTCAGTCTCAGTGAAAATGGGGATACTAACTGTATCCACCTCCAAAATGATAGGGAATATTAAATAAGATAATCTCTATAAAGAGCTTACTGTCATACTTGTCCAGAATAAGCACTTAACACACACTTATTCAACAGAAATATGTGTCAGAGAGTGTTTTGGTGTGGAAGAACCAGTGGTAAATAAGACAGTTTCTGCCTTAACAGAGTTTATATTCTAGACAGAGGGAGGCAGACAATAAGCATTAGTAGACGAAGGCATGATCAAGATACTGTCCAATAGCAGTAAGAGCTATGAAGACAGTAAACAGTGATGTGATAATGACTATGAGAAGGGTGGCCATCTTGAGCAGTCAGTGAAGACCGCTGTGAGGAAGTGTCATTTCAGATGGCATTGAGATGATATCAAGGAGACAGCCACAGGAAATTTTGGAGGCAAGTGTTCCAGGCAGAGAGAACAGAATGTGGGAAGGACCCAAAGGAGCAAGGTTCTGCTGAAGAGACCAAAGGTTGGGGGAGATGGCGAGAGGGAGCAAAGGCTGGGGGAGACGAGGAAGGTGTGAATTCGGAAAGCTCAGCAGCAGGGCAACCCATCTACACTACAGGAAGACCCTGGAGCAAATTAGCAGGGCATGATATTTCTGATTTACGTTTAAAACAATCTCTTTGACTTTAAGGGGTGAGAGAAACAACAGGGAAACCAGGAAAGAAATGGTGGTGCTTGGACTAGGATGGTAGGAATTAGAGATGGAGAAATGAGGCCAGATTTGGGATCTATTTTAGAATAGAGAAAACAGGATTGCCAACAGTTTGGATGTGGCAAAGAATAGAGAAATCATTTGTTGACTTGAACAACTAGGTGCTATTTACTGACTCGACATTTACTGCTATTTAGTTACAATAATTTTTTCTAAGAAGCCATTTGGTGAGCTGTTAGGTATTATAAGGCATTTCCGGGCTAACTACTGATATTAAAGTGTTTGTGTGCTAAGTGCTGGTTTGGGGTTAAACTCTTAGCTTTAAGTCTTAAGCTGTCTACTAGGTAATTAAAACGTTGTGCTGGAACCATTTCTGAAGTCAGAAGGAAATTTGTGCTGTGTGTGTGTGCATGTGCAAACGTATATGTGTGTGTATACAATGTGTTCTTGAGGCTGTGGAGTTCTGCTTGCAGGAGTGATATTCAAAGGCAAAGCCTAGAATTCCTTATCAATAGAAATCTTGAAGTTGCCCCCTCTCACGTCATTTGTACCATCCTACAGTCGGCATAACCTTTATGGAGCGAAGACTTTGCCCAGCTGTGGCTCCCTTTATGATTTTATGTTTCTAAAGTACCTAGAGTTCCCCAGTATCTCTGGAATGGCAAATGAGAAAATGTCCTGGAGACTCCCATACTTTCCTCTCACAGTTTAGAATTCAAGAGCTGAAACTTAATTTTATCCCTTAGGTGGAGCGGCTCACATTCAACATCACAGTAGTTGACTAGCAGAGCTTTCTCTCCCACCTCCACGTCCTTCCTTCCTGGCTGTTCTCCCTGCCTCCCTCTGCTTGTGTTTCCTCCTCTAGGAACCACTGAAAGTTTCTCTCAGTGTGAAGGACTACTCTGGGGTAAATCAATGAACCACGTTCCCAAAGGTCAACTGACAACTGATAGAACCTTTAACTCAATAATAATAAAATAAACAGCTGTTGCCCTCCATTGAGCACATCCTACCTGCCGGTACTTTATAGGAATTCTCTCTCTCAATCCTTTCAGCAAACTCAAAAGCACTCTTGTAGAAACTTGTAAAGCTCTTTTATTTTCCACTTCTAATGGTTGAGTACACAGGCTCAGAGAGTAAAACAATTTGCCTTAGGCCACACAGCCAGTAAGTGACAGAACTGAGACTTCAGCTAGGTCTGTCTGGTTCTAAATTCCAAATTTATAACTACCAAGCAACGGGGCCTCAATCCATCTTAACCTTTGAGTATGGGATGTTACAGCAAGGTTCCCCAGAATCTGGACTGGTTGCTAAATGAGCTACTGTGATGCTGACCATGAAGCTTAGAGAGCAGTACCACAAACATGGCAGCCGCTGTCTTCATTAAAGGCCAGACTTTCTGTGTTACTTATATGGAAGGATCTGTTTGTTACGCTTTTGACCTTTCATCAAGGCATAGAAAATAGCATTACCTTCATCTTCAGACTCAAAGTTCCCTGATTTTCTGCTGACTGCTATGTTTATTAAAAGTGCACATTTAACCCATTGGTATTAATTCATGAAAAAGCTGTTCATACATTATTAACCCTGAAATTTTATATGCTCCAAAGCTCCTTCAGATTGAATACTTATAATACTCTAGTCCTTATATGAGAGAATTCAGACATGTGATGTTCAGCAAGGAAGTTCAAATGCGGGCATTGATGACTGACAAAAGCACAAAAGACTATTTTTCAGATTCATGTTGCTCTAAGTTCTGGCTAGAATTTGTGAAAGGAAGCAACACACATAGGCATGAGAGAGGAAGAGAGAGAGAGAGAGAATGTATTCACATAGTATTTTGGCCTGTTTGAAAGCAGGAAGTACTAAAAATACTGTTTAAAAGCATGATCTCATGAGATTTCTACCCCACTTTAGCAGGACGAAATATTTGGTTTATACAGATAATCAAACATTGGAAGCTGGCACTAGGATCAGTCCAACAAAACCTGCAATTCTTCCATTGCGACTTGCAAACTTTATTTGCTGGAATGGGGGGCCAGAAATTACTCACCCTCCTGTGACAATTAGCTATTCAGAGACTACGTCTCTATGTGACTCAGATGTACTTCACTCAGAGTGATGGAGAAATGCAAGTCTGAATCACAGATTGCTAACAAAGCGATGCAGATGAATCTATTAAAGTATATCTCCTCACTGTTTTGTTTTTGACTTCCAATTGGCACTTTTTCTTGCCTTTCAGCTTTGAAACTTGAGAATAAAATGCCTCTGGAAACAAAGCAAAGCGAGCTGAAGTGTGTGTGTTATACAGAATACTGAGAGCGATCTTTGTGTCGTGCACAGCTACAGCTGTCACTGATTTTTCATCTACAGTAAGGTCAGCCAGACACAAAGACCCAAGACAACACATTCAGTAGCATCTTTGTTCTCGTCTCAGTCTGAAAGAGGTAACTCGTAGTGACTTCCAATTACAGTCATAGGGATTTTTCAGCACACCATTGGTTTGGATATTAATTGTTGGTTAGATGCGGGAGTTCTTTCAAGCTCCTCAAATGAAATACAAGTAGCTTTCATTAAAGATGTTAACCCAAAAGCTCCAGAGATAAATGACTTAACTCTCCATGCTGAAAACGGATAGGTTTACCTCCAAATTGTTTTGAGATAGTTATGAATTCAAAATGACTTTTAATCATAAAGAGTCTACTCTGTTATTCAGAGTTTGATCATATAAATTATTATTGAGATCCTTGGCTCTACCTAGCTTCTCTTCCTTGTAGCTTTCCCCATCCCTTTCCACATCAACTGGCTGGATACGACCAATCTTCTCATTAGGTTCCTAAGGAACAGTTAATAAACTGAGATTTAGGAATTGTTCAACCATCAATGCTTTCCATCTCGTTCTAATTATTTGTGACTATTAAGTTGTAAATTTTACACATCTTTTCTTTCTATTAATATTGACCATAACACAAGTGAAATTAAAAATTAGAGAGCTTTTCATCTTGGTCTTTGAATTTTGTGATTTCAAAGACATGAACTGGAAAGAATCTGCCTCTTTCTTGAAGCATTTTCCATGATAAGAATGTTTATTTTTGGTGATTAAACAAAATGGACAGTGCCAACCTAGTTGTTTCCGGTAGACGACTATCTTTTTTCTTTAATGTTGAACTTGAGCTTGAATGGAACTGTATCTCCTCCATTTTCTTCCTAAAATTTTGTTTTATGTTCTGTCTACTTCCAGAGGATTCAATTTTATAAAAAGTTCTAAGGGAAGAAATGGCACATCGTCGTACAGGGATCAATGCAAAACAGTATTTTTCTGTGTTCCTACTTACCTCTAGTACTTGTGTGGTTATGCACTGAATAGAAAGAGGTAACACAAGCCTGCCCATGCCTCAAAATCTATAATTAAGAACTGCCTCTGATAAGAGGGTTTCTTTGCTACTGACAAATAAATGTTAGTTTTAAAAGGAATATTACAGGAAGAGTGATAAAAAATAGGCAACAGGGCAAAAATTCTTCCCTCTCCTCTTCCTCATGGCAGAATACAGAGGGGTTTTTTTTTTTTGATAAGAACTTACAATGACTACACTGTTGCCTTGGCATGCAGATCAAAAGACTGACAGATTTAATTCATGTTTCTGTGCTATACAAACAATGGCATGTACGAGCCAATCTGTGCTGCTTTCAGCAAGTAATTGAAGGGAGCGCAAACACAGACTTTAAAAGATCAGTGGTGCCCAACTGAACTGTTCGACAAAAAGAGATCCGACAGCGCATATTCTTTTTACTGTTTTGTTGGGATTCCGCTCTGTTGCCCTCTGCCCTGCCCTTACTCTCCTGGAATTAATAGCGACTGATAGCCCACGCATTGTGTCAACAGAAATGGACACACACGCACTGTATATTAACTCACTTGCCTGCTGCTGGGTGAAGAGATAAGCTCCAAGAGTGCACAAGAAGAATCTGAAGACGTTTGGAAGTTAACCACAAGAAATCAATGTTTGCATAAGCTTCCATTACACAGGCAGCTTTTGCTCTGTAATGCGGATGGTCTCTGTAATAAGGTAATACATTCATCCACAAGTGCATAAAGGATGACCCTGCAGGATTTTGACATGACATTTTCTGCAGATCTAACTTGGTCGGAAACTATAGGCAGCATTTTTCTCCAGTAATTTGTGTACTTGATGTATTTTTTTTTTCAAATTGCATGGTGCCAGCAATTTGGTTTTTAAATACAATAGTCTTTTGAAAAGTACTGAAGAAAATGAATAGAAAATCACCAGCATCATAGCAAATTATCCTAGGTCAACACATAATGCCTTCATTTTCCAGATGTCTCAATTCAGGCAGCTACTTTGGGCATTTTTGTCGAAGGATGCTTATAAGTATTCCAAGTTTAATAATACATTTTCTGTTGTGTGTTACCGTAGGCTATCATCATTGTATGTGTATCTTCCACATTAAGGTTCCGAAAGAAATGGATTTAAAACAACGTACCCAGAGGCAACGCTTCTGCTTGAATGTTTCCAATAAATTCTTTGTTCAAAATCTTTGCCTTTACTTTAGGGTCGTGGATAATTTCTCATGATTCTGTTTCAATTAAACAATTATAATTGTTTTATACTAAAAGATTTTAAAATACAATTTTTAAGTTTTTTAATGCCCAGAGTTTAAACATTTGGCAGTTGTCTATGCCATAATAAATGCCATAATAATTAACTGACAAGTTGTTTTAAGAATATTAGATCTTTCTTATGACTGTCTTAAAAAGAGTTTTCTAAACAATGCTGGCTCACTGTAGAAAAAATTAGAAGTTTCAAATAAGCAAAAGCAACAAAAAGTATCTATCGTACTTTCATCCCAGAATAATTATTATCATTTGGATTCTATCCTTTCAAAATTTAAAACAAAATATTGTGTCCATTCTTTAGGAAGTAAATATGAACTTCGATCCATTAGTCATTGTGGATATATATCTTCTCCCACAGGGTTGTGTAGAGTGCTTGGTTTGATGTGTCTTTTTCTTTGTTTTTTGGTTTTTTTTGAGGAAGATTAGCTCTGAGCTAACTACTGCTGATCCTCCTCTTTTTGCTGAGGAAGACTGGCCCTGAGCTAACATCCATGCCCATCTTCCTCCACTTTATACATGGGACGCCTACCACAGCATGGCTTTCACGAAGCGGTGCCATGTCCACACCCGGGATCCGAGCCAGCGAACCCTGGGCCACCGAGAAACAGAATGTGTGTATTTAACCGCTGCGCCACTGGGCCGGCCCCTGATGTATCTTTTTCTTTATATTGACTTTTTTCTGTGGATTTCTTAGAATCTAGAGTTTCTGAGTAGCAAGGTACAGCCTATGCATGTCTGTTATAACACAGGTTAGGAAATGGTTAAATAATGTTACTAGGATCACATGGATTGGTTGGTGGCAGGGAGAGAAACTGACAAAGGGAATGATTGTTAAAATCTTGAACAGAAAGGTGAAATATTTGAAAACTATAGATGTAAGGGATAGCAAAAGAAATTGGGCATGTTTAGGCAGAGAAAGGGCTTGTGAGAAATTTGGTAACTATCTTTTTATTTGAATGGTTGCCTTCTGGAATTCTTCATGAGTACTGTCTTGGTCAGTTCGGGCTGCTATAACAAAAATACCGTAGACTGTGTGCCTTAACCAACAAATATTTATTTCTCACAATTCAGGAAGCAGAATTCAGAGATCAGAGTGCTGGCATGGTGGGGCTCTTGGTAAAGCCCCTCTTCCTGGTTTACAAAAGGCCATCTCATTGTACGCTTATTTAGTAGAAAGAGAGAAAGGAAGCAAGTTCTTCCTTGTCTCTTTTTATAAGGGCACTAATTCCATCATGATGACTCCACCCTCCTGACCTAATTACCTCCCAAAGGCCCCATCTCCAAATGCCATCACATTCTTAGGGATTAGAATTTCAACATATGAATTTTGGGGGGCACAAACATCCAGTCCATAGCAAGTGCTGTAGAAAAAAGAAAAATAAAACTGGGCTATGGGGTGGAGACTACCTCATAGGGGCCTTGGAATCCTATTGAAAAAGAAGGAATCAGCTACTAGAAATATTCCAGAGAGGTATCAGCTGTGTTTATACTACTGAACCCGTCATCACTGAAGGTCACCAAAGGATGCTGAATGGCTATTGGTCAGGGATGCTGGATAAGGGTAGCTACATGGGGAGAAATATTAGACTACCTAAGAAATCCTCCCTTCTCCAGGACCATATTTCCTTTATGCCAGGCAATCCAAAGGGCCCAACTCTTTAAGGATAAGATTGTAAGTATACATAATGTTGAAACCTAAATGGTATCTGAGAAAAACTAAGAATAAAAACAAAATCAGTTCTGGTTTGTACAGCTGTTTTGATAAAACTTCCAATTATCAAAATATCAGCAGCTCTTCTGCTATGCCAGATGTAAGTGATACTTTTAATTCTAGAATCATAGGCTCTGTAAACATCAGAGACACCAATAGGAATTGTCAGGGTTTTGACTTGGATGGTATAAATTCCATATCCCATCTCAGAAAAGGAAGCCATGAGGAAGCCTGAGGAAACAGGGAATTATGTGCAACACAGTTAATTAAGTGAACTGTGTTCCTTTCTTTCTGTGCAGAGTCAATCAGTTAGTCTGTATATGAAAGCATTGCAGTAATATAGTCTAGAAGCAAACGAACGTAAATCACCACTTTGGCAACAAACCAAACTGATAGGGAACAAAGCACAGAGATAATTCTTTGGTAGTAGAATAATAGCATAGCCCAAGATGACTTTATGTTATTCCAGAGACAGAACGAGGTTGAGCATTATTCCTAAATACTGCAATATCTGCAAAGGTGAGATGATCATTATAAATCAGGATGTTACAATGAGAAGAAAAGAGCTGTAGCTAGAGACAGATGCTCCAATTAGCACGATATCCATTTCCAAATTATTATGTTTTCAAATAAATTCTGACATGCAATCTCAGAACTATGGAAAATAATACTAAACCAGCCCAAGTAGAAACAGGAAGTAAACCTTGGCAGAACTGTATACCCTCAGCATACTACTAATAATTTATTCCATTGCTGAGAAGGGGGAGGTGGTGGCGAACAGAATGATTTTCAAAACCAGTCTAACTTGAGATGGTTTTCCCAAACTTCGAGTTACAAATTGAAACTGGCAAAGTCAGAAAAAAATCCTATAACTACTAAAGCAGAAGTTCAGCCAGATAGTTTAAATTGATCTATAAGGACTCTCATGTTCCAAAGTATCAAATACACCTGAAAAGTCTTACGAGATTAATTTTACCCTCTGGTACATAGTACGCATTATTACGCATCTCGGAAAATCTATACTGTTCCTATATGCAGACAAAACTGTTTTCTTTTCAGTAAGTCCATTCATGCTCTCCAGTTGGACATAGGCCAGTAAAACTGCTAACCCCATTCTCACCCTCTCCAAATCCCAAAATATATAAGCCAATTTTTGAGAGAGAAAGGGGACATGGTGATGCATATATTGACTTCAAAAAGCTGCTCTCTCGATAAAGTAGGAGAGAGAAGAGGAGTGGGGCAGTGTTTTCTCAAAGCATGATCCTATGTAAAAATTAGCTGTACTGCTTCCTACTAAAACAGTTATTTAGAACAATTCCAGCCCTAGAAAATAAGATTCTGCGGGGGTTAGACCTGCATTTTAAATAAGCTCACTAGGGATGTTAGTACATTGTCTTCTGAATATCACTGGTCCAGGTGGAAGTGTGAGGGTTCTGCTCTCCAGCATCCTCCGTAACCCCTAGAATTTGTGAGTATTGTAGAATCAGTATCAAGGAATGAATGCTGGAATAAAAAAAAAAAAAAAAAAACAAGGAGGATGAGATGAGGAAGAAAAACATGAAGAATGACAAGTTTGAAGATCAAATAATTTGAAGTCTGAATGTCTGAGTATAGACTAATGCATGACATATGTAGACATAAGCTATTGAAATCAAAAGCAATGGTTTGGGGATAGAGTGAGGGAAGGACATAAAATGGCTGTGTTCTGAAGCTGTCATTTATGTCAGCCTATTGCTTGTCAGTGGAAATAAGCTGAGCATCCCCTTTGTATAACACGGCGATGAATCTTGGAAATTCTTACAAGCACGTTGAAGTGCCATTTGAAACTCAGCTGAAGCTTTTCTGTGGGAGTTCAGTTTATACAGCTGTCGCCAATGTGATCCTAATGATGTTTTATGCCTGGCAATATTTGAAACCCTTTAGACGTATTATTTCAATTAATCTTTTCGACACTTCTCCAAGGTAGATGCTATTAATCTTCCTGTTTTCCAGATGAGAACACTGAGGCCCAGAAAAGCTGAACACTTAGCACAAGGTTTCAGTTACCCGACAGCAGAACCAGGCTTTAAACAGAGTACTAACTTAAGAACCTGTGCTTTAGACCAGGATGTTATTCTGCCTCAAACTTTGGGATCACATTATGCAGTTGGGGTCAGCAAACTTTTTCTGTAACAGGACAGACAGTAAATATTTTTAGGCTTTGTGGGCCATACAGTCTTTGCCATTATAGCATGAAAGCCATAGACAAACTGTAAATCAATGAGCATGGCTATGTTCCAATAAAAATTTATATGTAAAAACAAATGGCAGGCTGTGGTTTGCTGTTTTTATAGTACTTAAAAAATGTCCAGGGGCCAGCCCCATGGCCTAGTGGTTAAGTTAGGCGCATGCCACTTTGGTGGCCTGGGTTCAGTTCCCCGGGCGTGGACCTACACCACTTGTTGGTGGCCATGCTGTGGCAGTGACCCACATACAAATAGAGGAAAATTGGCACAGATGTTGCTCAGGGAAAATCTTCCTCAGCAAAAAAAAAACAAAAAAAACAAAAAAAAACCCGCCCTTCATGGGTGATGTAAAAGACTGACACATTTAATTTTAAGGGAAAGTTTTCTGTGAACAAAGATTTTTCATTCGCTTCTAGAGTATTTGAAAATTTTGGCCCCTTCTTGCTGCTAAGAGGCAAAAGGGCATGTGCTTAGAGGAGACTTCAGAAGTGATGATGAGTTTGAAGTGTTCACATTGTCTCATCTAGTTGCTCCTGTGATCAGAAACAGGGTTTATGAAACAGCCAGCTGGGCTCAAGGGGTGGGGCTTTCTAGAAGCGGAACAGATTTTGCACTTGGAGAATGTATCTCACCTGGGAAAATATCACACCTGTGATCCAGGCTTCTTTATCTCCATACTTTAATCCAGCAAGGTCTCTAAATCAGACAAAATCAATGGTTCTGAGCACTAAAATGGTGTGTGCGCTGTAAGCTTGTTTGCTTTGCAATCCCGTATCCCAACTGAACATTGCTTGAAAATATTTGCTTCCTTTTTCATCAAAATGAAGAGACCTTTTCAGTCTAAACTTTTTCAGATGGCCCGTTAATGAGCAACTTACAAATGATAAATATTATTGATAGTGGCTTTCAGAAATTCTCTGACCTCTCTAGAATTTTGTTTCTGTCCAACTGTGAATTGGGACTATGACAGCTGCCATACTCCACAGAACTGAAAAGATTGAATAGGGAAATAGATGCCAAAAAGCCTTGATAAGTTCAGAGGGATAATAACTCTTCTTGGTAAGAATATTGTTGAAAACTTTTGAGGTCAGGTAATTACACCCAATCCCTATGTGTGTATGTGGGCTTGGTACATGGATGGCAGCAAAGTGGGATTCTCACTATAAAATAGCACTAGACAATAGTTTCAACAGTTCATTTAAAAGTTCATTCGTTAGAGTCATTATAGAACATTCTGGAACTGTTTGAGGGTGAATCCATTTGTACTGTAACAGGGGAGTGAAGGCCTTCAGGCACACTGTGATGAAATATGGCAAGAGTGGATATTCACTTTGAATCCAAATGCCTCACAGTGATACTACCACTTTTTTTTAAATGCAAATAGTTATCCACGTTTTAAGAAAAACGGTAAAAAAAGGAGTAAGTTAGTTGTCATTCTAAGAAAACTGGAAGAAGCCGAGCTGTCCTCTCATAAAAGGAGTTGGCAGAGAGAGAGAATGACCCCTTTACCTTGATTTTTACAGGCTTTGCTTTTGGAATTTAGCATTTGTGTGGACAACGGCATGGATTGCTTTAGTGACCAGCAAATACTTAGTGATCCTGGGGAGACTGACATCCACATAAAGGAAACAAACCAGATGAGGTCCACATCACTCCTCGAGGTGTCCACAAATTAGGTTCATAGCTAAGCAACTTGAGGAGTATTTACTTACTTGAGTTTCAAGCTTTTGTTTTTTGGAGGAGGAGTTTGGGTTGACTAAGGTGAAATAAACGCCATCAGGAATAACACAAAGTGGATATGACCATGGTTGTTCAATAACAAACCTACTAAAATGTTCTGAATAATCTAAAATTTCTAATTTTTATTATAAATACTCTATTTATTAAGCACTTACTCTGTCAGTAACTGTGATAATGGCATCACATGAACTATTTCATTTATCTCACTCCATCTCTGTGAAGTAGGCGACTTTATTTTCCATATTTTTTACAGATGAAGAAAATGGCCAGAGGCACACAGCTCGTAAGTGGGATTTTAACCCAGATCTGTGTGTTGCCAAAACCCATAGTACTTAATCCTAGTTAGAAAAACAATACAGGGATAGCTGAGAACTGAGCTTGGCGAATACAGAATTGTATCTAAGGGAATAGACCTCATGAGTAACTTTGATGACACAATTAAAGGGAGAGGGGAAGACAATATTTTTCTTTTCTTTGGAGAGGGAACGCAAGAGGTCACAGGGGAAGACATCTTCCCAACTGAGGTCCCCAAACCACTGTAAATGTCCCCTCCTCAGAACTTCTTTTGCCACTCAATCAAAAGGAACACCTGCACATTGTTTTTTCTCTCAGCATTTTGTTCATCTCCATCATGTGACCCATCAGAATTCAAAATTTTTCGTTTACATGTATGTTTGTTCAACGTATTTTGCTCGCTACTCTGTGAGCTCCATGAGTCTGGTTCCCAGTAGACTTTATTGTCATTGTATCCCCAGCACCTCATAGTTCCAGGCACAGAGTAAGCACACAAAACCCAATAGTAATAGTAACCTTTATTGAGCGCTTACTGTGTGCTAGGCGCTCTTCCAAACACTTTACATGTGTTTTCTCAATTAACCCTCACCATGACTCTGCTCACATTAGACTCAGAGGGAGGAGGCAACTATGCTCTGTGTGGGTTCTTTCACCCATCGTGGGTTCTTTTCATTCCCTGTCCTGCAGCTCCACTGCCTGCCATTTAAATGTGTTTTTTCCACTAAGTCCACCCCAAAATTGTTGTTTATTTATTCTTGATTTCTTGCTTACTATATCTGTATATTTTTATAAAATATGTAATGTATTAGATATAGTACACATACACAGAGGGATTTATCCTTCCTCTTGTGAAACTGGGCTATTTTTCCTGTTGGACAAATCTCAGATAATACCAGCCACGAAGCGGAATTAAAATCACTTTTATATGCCAGCTAAAAGAGGGAGAAAATGGCTCAGCTTCTGAAAAAGGATAACATCTAGAAGAGAAATGAATAAAGTCTATTTAATATACATATATTGAGTTTCTGGTTTATTTATATCCCAGTGCTTGTGAAGAATAGAAGTGAAATTCAAGACCCAGTCTCACTATTGAGTTTACAAGTTTTAAAGTTGTGGAGGGATGGGCATTTTTGAGAAAAATCTTTTGGGCAGCTGAGTCACGTGTCCCTTGAGACTTGCATAAGGTTCTTGACTTACACCTTAAGTCAGCTGGCTGGTAAAAGGGATGTGCAAGGAACCATAGTGCATCTCTTGGTAAATATGTGCCCTAACAACTACCCAGTATACATATGGATGGGAAAAAGACCTTTGATGACTAACAGCAAATGTTTAATATAACCTTACGTTATCTTAGAATTAAATGGGAAAATAGGAGCTGAACAAGATTCTAAGATAGAAGATCCAGGAATGGATAAGAAGAGTGGCAAAAATCAACTAAACATTAGATAAAGCTGTACTAGTTCAAGTATAGAAGATGAAATTATTAATAGAGTCTTGTACGTAGTAAATACTCCATAAACATTTGTTTTGACTTATTTGATTTCATGAGTGCTTATGAGAAGAAATGGCCTCCCTCTCCACTCACATGTCAGTACAAGTCTTTCACTCAAGCAGAAGGAGAGATTAGCTGTTTATTTTTAATCATCCTTGAGAACAAGGCTCATGCAAGAGATTGCTTTATTCTCTTATCTTCCTGCACCATCCCACACTTTGACCATCATAAATCATTCTCTCTCCTTTCCTCTGTTCTCTGCCCAAGGGACCTGTGACTTCCATTCTTAGACACGTCTATGCCATATGGGTAAAAGAACAAAGTGAGGAGTCATTTCCTTTATCTGTTTTTGTAAACAGCCCAGGAAAATGAGACCGGATCTAGGGAAGTTTATACAGGAAAATGGATGACGTATATGAGTGGGGGGCTAAGGCATGGAGCATGACTAAAGGAGATTAGAGGTATCACCTTAGGGGAGCGCTTAAAGGGAGAGTCTTGTTATTAACAGATAATGGAATTTGTTTAAGATTTAAATTAGTCTGCTTTGCTTTTCACTTATTTAAAGAGAACCAATCAAAGGCATAATCAAGAGCCTGTAAAAGGGTCAAAATAAGAGTTAAAATCGTCCCCACTGAAAATGTTTGGTGGTCCTTGGTAGATACTATGCCACAAAGATATTCCATATCAGGTTTCTGACATGCCGAGAAGGGGGAACCCCTGCTATGGGCTTGCACACAAGAGCTGATCTCTCTGTCTTCCCAAGATGGAAATCTGGAATGGTAGCTTTTGGAGGAGTTTGATTTATTGGAATGTGCGTTGGACAAGAGGTATATCTTTGATCACTAGTTTCCAAATTACCTGAGCAGGTCTGTAGAGATTCAATTGCTCAGGTTGACTGCAGAACAAATAGAAAAGTAGGCAGGTGATCATAGCCTTCGTAGGACCATGAATCTGAACATCTGCCCTAAGGCACTCGCCACCACTCTGCACCTTAAGATGGATGGAGGAAAGGCGATAGAGTGACTGCAAGGAGAAGATCTCTCAGAAGGAATCATTTACCTGCTTTACTTCCTTGGTAGCTGTGATCTCAGGCTATTCTAGATTATCTAGAATAAGGTGTTTTCTCAGTCTGTCTTTTCCTTTCCCTCTTTCTTTCTTTTATTTTCTCCCTACCCACTCCAGAAGAGTTCTGAAGCCTCCACAATTCTATAATATGTATCTATGTATTTCTCTCCATTCCTCCCTATTGCCTCCCTCTCCCTCTTTATGGGCTAGCAACTTTTAAGATTTGTGCATATTTGGCATGTTTAAGCTTGTAGTGAAATATTTGACTCTTTTTGGAAATTGAACAGGGCCTAAAAGATATATAACAAATACTTTTGAAAGGGTTATAAAAATCTGAGACTAAGCAGATTCATAAATTAGGCATCTGCCAATATTGTAATTTTATTTTGGTGGACAGCTGTTGGAACAAGATGTTTTCTTGAGTAGTTGGATCGTTTACTAGCCTGGGAAAGGAAATACTATTTCTTGGGGTGGGGACAGTATTTTGCAATTACTTTAGAATCACTCTGTTCCTAATCAGGGAGAAAGGGTTGAGCTTACTTTTATTAAGGAAAAACCACACACATTAAAATATAATTATTCCAATGCAAACCCAAGTTCTTCCCTTCCCTGGTAAACAGCAGGAAGGGTTGAGAAATTCTTCCCTTGACTCTGAAATATTTTCTAGAGCATGTGGCAGGGACCTCAGTAATTTCAGAATGTTGGAACTAAAGGGACATAAGAGGCCCAGGGAGAGCACAGAGGCTCTGAGAGCCTGGATGCCTTGCTGGTGGCACACTACCAAGGATGTCATGCTCTGAATGGCAAGGGGCCTGGATCTGAAGTGTGGCCTGGGATGGAGTTCAGCTATCACTCGTGCTGAGCTCTTACATGAGCAATTTACTCTCTCTGAGCCTCTGTTTCTTCCTGTGCCAAACCGGAGTTTCTAGCAAGGTTCTGGTGAGGATGAGAAAAGAGCCATGTAAATTTTAAAGTACTGTGCCCATAAGAAGTATGCAGATGGGAACATATATGAAGTAATTGGATGGGAATGTCTAACCTAGTTCTCTTTTTCATTTTTTTCCAAAGTGAAATATTCAGTGAGGATCTGCTGGATTCACTGCTGGAGTTATTAATCCTTTTAGAGTTATGGACTTCTGTGAGAACTTGATTCAAACAATAGACTCTCACCACAGAGAAATAGTCTTGTGTGTGTGCACGTGTGAACACACACACACACACACACATTTTGCATGCATATATAACTTTGCGTCCTGCCTGCCTCTGTCAATTCCAGTGTGGCATAGTGAAGAGAGCATGCACTCTAGAAACTGATAGACCTGGGTTCAAATTCTAGCCCCGCTACTTGCCAAGTCCTTGACTTTTACTACATTACTTTACATCTTTGAACTTCAATTTAGTTTCTTCAACTCTAATACAGATACAATACCCACGTCATATATCTTGGTATATGGCGGGCTTGTGCATTGGGTTCTCAGTAATGGTAGGAATGGTAGTTATTATCACTGTTTTTATTATGGTTGTGTTTTCACATAGCCCTGACTGGGTACATGCCTCAAAAGATTCAGCTGTTGTGGGATTTTGGGTGATGTATGGATAAAAATGGCCCCAGAGAGATTTTCAATATTGTCAAATTAGAGCAAAGAAAATTTCAGCAAATATTTAAACCCCACCAGTAAAAATGTTCCCATCTAATTTGGGAACATTTAGTAGCCATAACCACTAAAAATATTTTTACTGGAAAGAGTAGATAAAAATGTTGAACAGACTGCCAAATGCAGCTGTAAATCTAATTTAATATTTTTAAGACAGAACTCTAGTCTGGGTAATGCCTATCATTTAGACTTTCACAAAGATATAAACTTGCATTATATTTAGGATAAAACACTATGAAGTCAATTAGTCCAATTAGTTATATTGATGGGATATTTCACCTTCCTGGTTTTGTCAGTTTCCTTGACTTCAGTATCTTTTCATTTTTCCCTATTTTGAACATACTCTGGTTTATAGTAACCACTCTTTTCTTATGGGCCATTTTTGTCTTGTTTTTTCTTTTAAATGATTTCTTTTCTCAAGGCTCTGATGTTAGTCAGTGTAACATCTAACATAATTTGGATTCCCCTTTTGCATTTGGTTTTTAACAATCACATCCAGATGTTGTTTGCGTTATAGCCTGATTTCTATTCAATAAAGTTTGGGTATTTCAGAATATTTTACTATCAAAAGCTTCTTTCACATTCCTTTCAGTTCACAGTGATTTAGATTTTCCCATAATCTATTTGGTTCCAAAATACCGTCATAGCCCTGAAGGGGACATCAGAGGTCACGTAGTCCAATCCCCTGTGTTAGAGATAAGCAAACTGAACCCTTGAGAGACTTTGTGACCAATCCTAGTAATATACCTAGTATTTGGCAATTCTAGGAAGAAAACATGGATCTCATTTCCCCCAGGCCACTCCAAGCTCAAATACTATGTGGTTGACCACTAAAATATTTTTGAACTGTTTAAAAAATCATTCTCTCATTTATTATTCTAAATTCAGCCAAGAAAGATGTTTAGAAATCCCTAAAAATGACTGCAAATTAAAGATGTTGTATTGTGACTTTTTAAAAAATAGGCAACTTTTAAAGCAAATCATTACGCTTATGCTTCTGAATTTGAAACAAACTTGTACTTCTTCAACTTCTGTATTCTTTGAACATTTTAAACAAAGAGGTCAGTTTTTAAGAAATGAGTGTTCTCTCTTTAAGTAGTTTCTGAAAAGTAAAGTCTGAAAATGAAGAGAAGTGAAGTCATCAGGAGATCAAATGTCATTTAAGGGCATGTGTAGAACTGTAATTTTTTTTCACTAGAAAAAGAAAGGGTTAAAATTTAATTCACGTGGAAAGGGAAAACCAAGAAAATTAAACCTTCTGTTAAACAAGACCAAAAAGAATATAATTTAGAAAATGTGCACTGTAAATGCTAGTGCATAAAAATGCCTCCATTTTAATCACAATCCACTTTTGATTTAACTGGATTTGAAATGAGGAATGCCAAGGCAAGTTTAAAGTCTTTTTTTTTTTTTAATGGGATATCTGCCAACCACTAGCAATTGAGTAATTATTTTCCCCACAGGATACTCTGGGCTCATTGGAATGTGGCTTAAGATAATAATCAGATTCAAAGAAACTCATGCCGATGTAACGTGGAATTTGGTCAGGATGCTCTTTTCAGTAACATACTAAACTGTACTCAGAGAAACATGTTCCAATTCTGTTTAACAGGATGCACTATGTATCCTCAGTGGGATGAGGACAGGCTTCCTTCCAGCCACCAGCTCAAAAACTCCCACAAGACTTCCATGTATAGGCTCAGAAGACTAATTTAATCATTTATCCATCATCTTCAGTAATGAACTTTTGAGCACCCACCATATGAGGTATGGTACTCGATGCTGAGGACAGAAGCTGATTCTGTTTAAATCAGTTATCCCCAACTGTATTTAGTACAGCACTATCTTTTTTTGAGAAAATGGAAATCTATGTAAAAGCCAGTAATGACAGCTAACATTTAGACATACCATTTGCAAACACTGTATTAAACACTTTATATATATTATCCATATTATTTCATTTAGTCCCCACGAGAACCCTACAAGTAGGCACTATTATGTGCCCTTTTTCAGAAGGGGCAATGAGGATGAGAAAGGTTGGCTAAGGTGTTCCAGATCCTGTAGCTAGTATACGGTAAAGCTGAACTTCAAATGCAGTCTGATTTTAGACCTGACACTTTCAACTCTGTGACACAACAGTGTGTCTAGAGGGCCTCAACAATTATTTCCCATGATGGGCCAGTTTAGTTGATCCTAAGTTTTAATGTGAAAATTGAATTGTTTATATCCATTCTTGGAATCATCTTGATTCCAAGCAAATTTTAATGTATCTAAGATTTAGTGACTTTTAGGCATATTTTATTACATCTGAGCTAACTTCAGCATCCAGGATTGTGACAACTAATTTGTAATTCAAGTTCTGTGATTTTTCTGCAAAAAGACTTGAATGCTAAGGGGTCACCAAAAGATCCGGGAAGCTGAAGGCAGAGGTGTGGTTCATAGAATAGCATTCAAAGGTCCTCATCTCATGATAGAGGATAGTTTTTAACATAAGGGGACAATGAAATTTCTAGGGGGTTATGTACATTGAACTTGTTCCATGTGTCTTTGCCATGGATACGCAGTATACTCTGAAGAACTGGAAAGACTTGGAGCACTGGAGTTATGAAGCACGGATCTCTGGTTTGCTCAACCAAAACCACAGACTCCTCCAATATCACAAAACTTCAACTCATTGAACACACATAATGAGGCAAAACTTTAGGAATTGGGTGGCATTAAAGTTCTGCGATATCCAATATATGGTTCAGGCCTGGTACCGTTGGTCTGAACCACAGCTTGTTTTGGACCATACACATTTTCAAACTAACAGGAGTTTGAGAAATTTGAAAAAATTGAACTAGTCTCTTATTAGTTTCTTAACCTCTAAATTGAAGGATTGGTACTAGTATGAGATTGGGTTGTTTGCAGAAAGACAGGTCACAGTTATCAGAAATGATAGGCTGTATGATCTTGCCTGCTGGCTGTTTTTATTATCTAATGAGCAGCATATATATGGAAAACAACTTTTGGGGTAACATAGTATATCTTCAGTCTTGGAGATTCACCTTTTATCTTCACATAGTAAAGACACTGGAAAGCTTACAGTCTTGTTTAACAGTGTTTCTCAAGCTTATTTGACCACAAAATACTATTTTTCAGTAATCGTTATTGACATGGAACTAGTACTCTGTGGAAGATGGAAGTGCTCACATGGGAACAGCCACTGTCGCACAGAATGTCTCCTTTCCCCAGATCCCCATTGGTTTCTTTTTGTTTTCTAATTTCTTTATTCTGAAAAATTTCAAACATACATAGGAAGGTAATGAGTCCCATATACCTATCACTTTGGTATAACAATGATTTAGATTTTGCCATATTGCTTCCCCTATTTTTTGAGGTGATTTAAAGCAAATCCCAAACGTCATAGTGTTTTATCTTTAAATACTTTCGTATGCTATTATAGAAAGGAAAGAAATTTCCTTCACATCCACCATGCCATTATCCTCTTTAACAAAATTAATACTACTTCTTTAATGATGTCTAACACACAGTTGATGTTCAAATTTTCTAAATTGTTCCCCATATGTCTTCTTCATTAAGTGTACAATTCAATGGCTGTGAGTATATCCATAGAGTTGTGCATCCATCATCAGAATCAATTTTAGAACATTTTCATTACCCCTAAAAGAAAACGCTTCTCCCCTTAGCTATTGCCCCCCAATCCCCGCATCCTCCTCAGCCTTAGGTAACCACTAGTGTACTTTCTGTTTCTAGAGATTTACCTACTCTGGTATTCAGACAAATGGAATCATACAATGTGTGGTCCTTTGAATCTGGCTTCTTTCACTTGGCATAATGTTTTCAAGGTTCATCCATGTTGTAATGTGTATTGGTACTCCATTTTTTTTATAGCCAAATAATATTCCATTGCATGGATATACTGCATATTATTTATTCATTTGCCAGTTGAGGCACATTCAAGTAGTTTCCACTTTTTTGTAATTTGTTTTTTACAAAGAACGTTTTTTATTATGAAAAATTTCAAATGTATGCAAAAAGAGAGAGAATAATACAATAAACTCCCAAGTAGCATCTCAAAGTTTCACATTATCAACCTTTGACCCATCTGGTTTCATCCATAGTTCAGCACTCCCTTGCTCTCTAGATTATTTGAAGCAAATTCCAGACATTATATCATTTCATCAATAAATACTTTAATTTGTATTTATAAATGGTAAGAACTTGTTTAAAAAAATCACATCACCATTATCACACCTAAAAAATACACAATAATTCCTCAACACTATCAAATATATATCGAATGGTTCACTGATATCTTAACGTTCACCAGGATGCTTGTCTTCATATGTTAGATTTGATTTACCTGGTGGATATTGAAATTGTGAAAGCCAGTTTATTTATATATAGGATCATTTAATGTGCTAGAGGTAAATGCTTCTTCTTTCTTTGGAATTGCAAAGCGTGAAGATTTTCCATGGTGAAAGCTATCACATGCAGAATTTTCCCCCGCCTGTCACTCCTGGGTCTCCCAAATGCTCTTCCTCAGGTTAGAGGTTCACAAGCCTAGAACTTAGAGAGAGATCAGAATACTGAGATCTGACAGGGGCAAGTTGGGCCAAGACTCCACCTATTAGAGTGCTGTGATATCGATCTGGGCAGAAGCAATGATCTGCCAGCCAGGAATCCTTTCTATACAACCAGGTCATACAGTATAGTCTGGGCTAAGGCAATAGCCATGAAGGTGAAAGCAGTACTACCGGCTGAGATGAGGGAAATAAATGACAAAAAGGCTCCAAGTAGGATATAATCTGCCCTTTCAGGTAAAATATCTGGGACTCATTGATTTTATCAATGTCTACTTACATTAATATTTTTTTCTATCTTCCCTTCCTGGAGAAAAATTGTACTATTTGTCATTGAACTTAGTCTTTAAAATATTCTAAAGGCCTTTAAAATTCTTTAGACACACAAAAAGCTGTGTTTATTTAACCTATGCAAATAAAAGAACTACTTTTCTCCTCCTATTTCTATTGAATGGTTATCGTTTTTGAGAATGTGCATTTTGTCCCACAATAGAGCAAGGAACTTAACTGGTGGCAAATTTAGCAAATGGTGTGTGTATGTGTTATCAAAATTAGTGTTTTCATCTTGCAATTTTGGAACATTGATGTGTACAGTGTTAAAGTGAATGCTGAAGATGGGACAAGTATGACACTGACTGGGTGGGGACTATCAGCCACTAATTAATTAGGAGAATTTTGATCTAGAGCAGTGGTTCTTAAGCTTGTGTCCTTCAGTAAATTTTAAGAACATTTGAAAACCTTTGAAGTAGCATTTACACATTTGTGTGTTTGTGTGGACTTAGAGTTTTTTTTTTGAAGGTCCATAGCTTTCGAGAATTTCTCTAAGGAGTCTGTGACCCTTCTCCTACAGAAAGTTACAAACCAGTGACTTGAGGGTTTGACAAGAAGAGGCAATGAAGTCCTTTGAAATGTTATTTTTCGATGTCTTCTTATCTGACCATAAACTTAAAAAGCCAAGCATAGATCAATATTTGTTGAACGAATGAAAGAATGAATGAATGAATATGTGAACGAAGAGCTGCTTCTCTTATTTTACTCAAGTCTGAGATTTGGGCCAACTCAAGTAGCGATTATTTATTGATTGCTCCATTGAAGGCCCCAGTAACACCGTAAGTGTTCAACAGGAGGCACAGGTGTAGGGAGAAGACTATATGTTCCATATGAGACTTGGCACTTCCAGGGGTCACATGTCCCTCTAGACCATTACTAATGTGGCAGTGCTTAATAGTAGATTTAAGTGATAGATTTAAGAGTCACCTTTAAGGATGCAGTTGTGTGGCTCGTATCTGTAGCTGAGAAAAACACTGGAGATAATTTAAATTCACATTAAAAAAAAGATGTGTTTGGTATGCTGACTACAGCTTGGACCCATCCATCCTCTTTTCATGAAACTTCTTAGAGAGATGAACCATTGCAAATGAAAAGTATTTTGTGATGTAACAAGCTGTTATTTAGAGAAACTCAGAACAGAGTCAAATTCTGGAGTTAGCAGTTCCTTTGAGATTGTCGCTATTTGAGTAATTCTTTTTTGTTAATTTTGGCTTCTTAACTCATTAGGAGGAAAGAAATTTCTATCCCCCAAGAATAACATGTGATACCATTAAAGACAGGAGAATATAGATAATATCAAGAGACTAACGCTGGCCATCTCAGGGGACTGACTGGACTTTTCACATTAACACTGAAAACGTATTTGAACCTTAATCCCTTCCTCTCTTACCAATAACAGTTGTGCTGTCCAGCTTCTGGATGAAGCTGTTTACCCAGTCACAGAGGTACTATGGTTTCCAACACCATCCTAAGAGAACATGTAACTGCAAATTAGAGCAGGAAGTGAAGACTGTCCTGCCTAATTCAAACTAGAGGGTAGTTTCCCTTAGCTAGAAGCTCAGCATCAAGTCAGAATACTTATAAGACAAGTGACCTGGCATTCTTAAAGACTCTTCTGGGTGGCAAGATAGATCTGCATCTTATTTGAAAAAGGCAGTGTAAAACAAGGGAATAATCTTTCTTGAGTGCCCGCCTCAATTAGCATTTTGGAACCAAGAGAAGGAAAATTCATTTAAAATAGATTATCTGATGACAAGGAGTCAGACTTATGAAAAGAATATTTAAGCTTTCTACCAATGAAAGGAAGAATAAAACACATTTTTTACTGTAGCATAATCTTTGTGAAATTAAACATGTGGAACGATTATACTCCAAACATGTCAAGAAGCCCTGTAATAACAATGACGTCATAAATGGAAAAGACACAAAAAACATGATCTCATCAAAGAAGATCTATACATATATAGCCAATATTATATATATATATATACATAATAACACATATATATGCACTCACATACTTTGGAAATTTTTGTGCCTAAGCTAATGAATGTATTATCTTATCATATGGATAAGTAGGGTTAATACTAAGGAAATATCAGTTCCATATTACTCCTGAATGAAATCAAGGTAAAATATTTAGTTTAGCTATTCTATGGACTTCTCAGATGACCAATAGATGTCTTGATTAAAATGATGACAAAATATTACCTTAATGCATTTTAGTGAAATTCAGATTCGGCATTTTCATTTGAAACTAACTTCAGCTCCCTAAAATTCTGTTTTCTGCTTATATTTATATCTGTCTTCATAAATGCAACTGCCCAGAGGAAGTATAATAGACATAGAAATCAAGCCAAGTATTGTTCGTTTGAAAAACATTTGACTAGGAGTTAGGCATCCTAGGTATTTATTCTTCCTCTACGGCTAAACTAGCTGTGACCTTGGCCAGGCAGCTTAATCTCTTTGAACTTGGATTGACAGAGCTATACAATGAATTGGTTGGATTAGATTTTAAAGTATGCTTTTGGTCCTAATAAAAATAAAATTCTAAATTGCTGTGTGAATTAAATCGACATTGCCAATCTGGCTAATTCTGAGCCTCTTGCCCCTTTAAAATGGAGACTAGTTTATGTGAATTATACAAAGAATTGATTCATCTCTTCTACTTTCCATTTGCCTTTGAACGCACAGTCTCAGATTTTTCGACTGTATGGTGGCATTGTGGGCTTATTTATTTTTCCACAGACCTTTTACTCTGATTATTTGATAAGAAACAATATTTTTTTTTCCAAAGGTATTGAATTATTCCCTTGGTTTGTATTAGGGTAGATAAGCCCTTTGAGTTTTTAAATGAGTTTACATTTTCATTCCATCTCTTTGATTCTAGTTTGAAGGGATTCTATTTTGGCTATTTTATCTCTCTGCCCCTAGGAAAGCCAGACTTTAAGTTATCCCCAAGGTATCACTGGCAGCATTCCACACCATCTGTAATGTATAAATATATTCAGTTATTCAGTATATTCCAACTTAGCTAGAGCTAGTAATTTTATATTATTGGAGTCTTTGAGGAGAAAGGCATTCATTCTCTACTGATTTATTCCTTACTGTTAGTCTTGAACTTTTGATTCAGCTGACAAGTAATCTAATACAGAAACAAAACCCTAAAATTTTTCACAATGAGTTAAGTAACAGAAAGTTCTGGAGCCCATTCATTGTCTTTATTGCAGTTGACTGCCTGAATACATTTGAGCACCCTTGGCAGATTCCAAATTTGAATTTAGGAGACTTAGGCAGGTCAAATCATTCTCAATAAAGGGGGCTTGTCTTGGATCTCCTCGCTTGATAGAGCCTTTTGTTCACCTTCCTGACATGGGATCACATTAGTTTCTTTGACTATTTCTTCTCTATTTAAAAATTGCTCTTTTCTTTTTTTTTTTAATCACTGTAATGAAAGAAAACAAACTTTCCTGCAACCAGTGTATGGTTCCAAAAATTTGTTTTGTAAATTTAAATATTGATTATGATTTTTTGGGCTTTCATACATGCACAGACAGCTCCACCTACATGAGAGCATGTAAATACAGAAATGCTTGATTGTTATAGATGACCGCTTGTAAGTAGGAGTTCTTAGCCAGGGGAGAAGTATAACGGAGAACGAGCTTGTAAAAAGCATCAGAGATGGTAAGACAGACCAGAGTTTAATACCAGCTCTCCCATTACTAGTTACATGATCTTGAGAATGTCTTAACCTTTTTTAGCATCAGTTTTTGTCATCTGCAAAGTGGGACACCTGTTGTAAAGACTAAATTATCTTAACCCATAAAATTTACTGTGCAAAGTAGGCTTTCAATATTTAGAAGTTATAATTTTTAAGAACTTCTTGTGTATTTAACACTGTGCTTGCCTTCAGATAGGATGCAGAAAACTCATAAGGTATGACTGTTCTCAGGGGTTTATAATTTAGTTGAAGTTTAAAGTTCACTTAGCTAAATTGTAGCAGGATTTATATACCATTCAGTCATTCTTTCACTCATTTATTAACTCATTCATTCAACAATGCTTCTTACCTGCCAAATTTTATCCTCAGGGTCTGGGGGTAAATCAATGAGCAGAAGTACGTAGCTAAAATCTGTGGAAATTTATATTTATAACTGACTTTTTTTCCCACCTAAACATAGCACAATTGTTATATTAGAATGGTTATGAAGACACTCTGGCTTCACACAGCCTTCATTTAAATCTCAACTCCATCATGAACTATCCGGGTAATTCTGGGGAAGTTATTTTTAACCGCTTTAAGCCTCAATGTTTTCATCTGTGGAATGAGATAATAATCATATATACATTGATGTGAAGAGTAAATGAGTTGGTATACATAAAATACATAGGAAAATTCCTGCCATATAGTAAGACATGAAGGACCAATAAAATGTTAGCTTTATTGTTATTGTTATTATTATGCACTATTTTCCAGGTATCAGATTCTTAATTTTCCTTTAGGGAACAACATCTCCATTCTCAGCCCAGGTTTTGGGCTTCGTGTGGCCTTGTGACTTAAGATAATTAGGCATAGTTCATTTTCCTTAGTCGCGGTGATTGGCTGAGTTAGGACAAAAGCAAGTCAATCAAGTTCAGAGTCTTTCTAGGGCTTTTGAGATGCGTGTTCTCTTTTCTAACAGAATTGAACCTGAGTTGACGTAGCCCTAGAATTCCTGGCAACCTTCTTGTCACTATTCAGAGCCAGTTAATGAAACCATCATGGAAGAAAGCAGTACGAGAAGTTGGAGAGAAACCAGAGACTAATGATAACATATAAGCCTCTAGATCAAACAATGCCAAAGACATTACTCCTGAACTTTTCAGTTTTATGTGCCAACAAATTACAATTCCCCTATCCTATTTTCTTTTTAGTGTTTGACTAAGTTAGCAGGAGTTGGTTTCTGTTGCTTGCAAGTAAAACAGCCTAACTGGTAAGCAACTTGATTGCTTAGAGATTGACGCATATTTCTCATTATGAAATCTCTATCTTTCCTTTCTTTTCCTTCCATCCAATATAGTGGTCTCATGCTACTTTATTCACATTTCCAGAAGTTTCCCTTTTGGGCAGAAGCCTGTGATTGCCTTTTCTAGGACTAGAGCATTTCTGGAATCTACTAGAGGTGACCAGAGAATAGCCAAGAGAAATGATAAGGTAAAGAAAGCTGTAGATTTACTCAATTGTAAGTAAATGGTGTGTTTTTATGACTGGCAAAGAGGAGAATTGAATGGCTGAGTTTGTTACTGTGTATGTGGCAGTGTAAGAGATCTGGCATATTTATTCTACATAAACACACCAGATTAAAGAAGGACAATCAATTAGGCTACGAAATTAAATCTATGGTTACAAATTTTATAAGTGTTGTGAAGGGAAATATAAGGTGCAAATACTAGAGCAAATAATCAGAACATTGTCTCGTATTCTTCTGTGCTCAGAATATGAAAAAGGTCAGCAACTTTTAAAAAGTGGCATGTGACATGCCTAGTCTACAACTCACTTCATTGTTGTTATCATCATTACCAAACCACCTGAAATCAAAACAAAGAAAACCAGCTCTAGTAGTAGAGCTGCAATTGAGCACTTAAGCCTTCTGAGTAAGTACTTGTCACATAAAATTCACCTGACTTCTCACTCCACATGTGGGAGTGAAACTCGAGGACCCTTCTTAAGTTTTCCAAAAACTCTTGCGCTGAGGGCTCTGACTCTGATCATTTTCTTCCATTGAGTTAGTTAGTTTTTTTTTTTTTTTTAATACCTCTCTCTGAGCTTGCTGTCACTGACTTATCACCCCCACACCAGATTCTACTTTAGTCTCTTATCAATCAAAGGACCAATGAGACAAATACAGAATGTAAGAGATTTGTACAAAAGTTGGGTGTGAGTGCAGAATGAGCCAGTATAGATAGCAGGGAGAGTTTTACATTTGCATTTTTGCATGAAAATTATCTTTAATATGGACATATAGCACCCAAGGTCCAATGAAAGTCTCTCAGCCATTCTTAAGGGCCGTTCTCCCTCTTGTTGCCATGGCCTCCAAACTTCCATCTTGCTAGGCTTCTTCTCTCCCCTCCATCCTGGGCACCTTCTTCTCCTGAGCTGTCTGCTAGAAGTTCATTATTTTATTTAACACTTGCCACCATCTAATGAACTATTCTATCATCAATGTTAGGTGAATAAATTTGCCCCATTTAAATAATTTGGGGTTAGGAATTACTAGGGCAAGTTGAGGCTAGGGAAATTCCTTGGTATAACATGTTGACATCTGACAGAAGAAGCAAGAAGACTTGTAACGTCATGACTCCCAAGTGAGCTGGTAGAAACCCAGTGTGAGTATATGAGGAAGAGGGGTTGGTGGACTGAGGAGAAGCAGAGGTTATCAGAAACATAAAAAACATTAAAAAAAAAAAAACCTTCGGAACTTTTATAAATTCTTATTAGTGAGAGTATAGCAGAAAGGACTAATTAACTGTGAAAATAATTCAAAACCCAGGGACAAATGCCAAGAGATAGAAAATTCTTCTTCCCCTTTCTCCTTTATCTTTTTCATCATAGCAGAGCCAAAGCTTGCAATTTCCTTTTTCATGACTACTCAGTCAAGGTGCATCACTTTCTTATAAGACAATTAGTTCTTATTTGGGTGACTGTTTTATTTTTTATAAGGAAAGAGCTGAAGAATTTCTCTTACCAAATTTCTCCTATCTAACGTTAAGTTGTACTGTTCACATTGAAGTGGAAGGTTCTGCTCATTCAAATTTATTCCCCAAATGGTGATCACATCTGAGAGTTTATCTGTAATAATTATGATGATGATGGTAACAATAGGAAATATTTATTGAGCTTTTATTGTATGGTAGGCACTTGGGTTTATGTACGCATTATCTAAGTCTCCCAGCAATTCTGCAGTAGATACTGTTATTATCTCCATTTTAGATCTGAAGAAAAGGAAACAGAAGTTGAACAGTTAAATGACATGCCTAAGATCACATTAATCAAATATGTGGTCAAACTGTTGTTTGTGTTGTGAAGGTTAGCATCTTAACGATTCTTTTATCCTTAGATGCTTCATGCTCGTTTGGATGCTTGGAAGCATCGTTCTGGATGCTTCCATGCTTGATTCTGTTGCAATGTGGTATTTATACCATCAACTGGTGAGCTGATCATTATCAAACCTTTCTTTTCTATTTTATAATTAACGATTCCATTTTGAAGAAATGCGATGAATTAAGGACAGGAAAAAAAAACTATTACCACAAAGATATAATCAGAGAAATTTTAGAAAAAGTTTCCTTAGGGATGAATAATAAAACAGGAAGAAATTCAAGGCACACAAATGTCAACTTATTTGCTCCAGGTCAAACAAATGCTTTTATAATCACATTTTCCTTTGTCAAGGAAGTTAAGTGTTTTAAGTAACTAATTTATTTTAATGTTGGGAGATCTCTATAAATCTTCCTGCATTACTTAGATAAATAATTTGCCACTAAAATTGTTTTTCAGTAATTTTGTTTGGCTATTTTAGCGTGTGTTTTTCATAATCTCTAACGCTGAATTTCTCATCAATTCAGCCCTCCAGATTTTATTAGGTTTTGTGTGCTCAGGACATAACGCCATCAAAGCAGAGTTATCTTCACATACGCAGCACAATTATATTGATATATCATGTGCTGTATTTTAATTTCAAAATTATTGCCTCATTGTTTTCTCCTGGAGCCCAGTTTTATTTCTTTCTTCTCATCGTCAAAGGTATAGCGACAAGTAATTCACCCTTAAAAAAAGAAGAGAAGAGAAAGGTTTGCTTAAAAAAATGTAGCTAGAAGAATCTCCCACAGAGTGAATTCCCACAGTGTTATGGAGGATGTAAATTTAGCCCAGTGTGATTCAAACAATCAAGTTAGAAATTTTAATTTAATGGTTTGTTCCTTTGAATTGTTAGACGCTCACCTCATTGTGCAAGTTGTGTTTGAATTGGAGAAAATTAAACTAAAATGTGTTGAATTTGCCCCACTCAGGTTATTCTGGGAGGTCTGATTCACAGGCTGAGTGAAGGACTAGAAAAAATGAATCAACAAAAGACAGAAGCGGAGGCTTAAATTATTTCACTTTAATGATGACTCTATTATCTCTCAATATTTTAAAATTGAAATATTTGATTTCTGCTATTGGTATATCATGTTAGCAATTTTAATAGGCTTGGGGAATTATCTTATTTTCATTTCAACATAACCCAGAAGCCCGTGTTTTTGGTGTGTTGGTCAGAAACCTCAATGCCTCACAGATTAGAGGGTTTGTGAATCAGTTCCTGCCCGACTGGCTTGGTTGTGACAAATAAAATGCTGGAGGAGAAAAAAATGTCAGATGAAACAGCAGGCGAGAATAAGAACCAAGTATTTTTTTATGATATCTTAGGGAATATTCCAATAGGCCAAATGAGTCTAGACAAACATGGCTCATGTTTGGAACTATGATCATAAGATTTGGTAAAATACAGGACTTTTCTTGGAAAGTAAGAAAACATATTTAAAAAGCCCAACAAGAGGAAAGTGACTTGGTTACAAGCCTTTTTACATGTTTACCCATAAAGAAAGAAATGTTATTACAGTGAACCCCTTGATAGTAAAATGGAGTTCTTCCCACTTAGAGCCTTTAAAAGTTTGACCAGGTAGGGAACTCAGAGCCACAGGTATTGTTCAACTTCATTTCAGAGACATTGAGACTAAAGCTCAGAGATAGAGTGTGTCATGCCAAGGGTCACACTGGTTCTAGCGGAGTTAGAAAAGCTCTTTCTTTGATTTTTATGCCATCATGTCTCCTTGCTTTCCCTTGGGACTACTTGTGTCTCAAATAGTTGTCATTGCCCCTGTGTCCCTTTCCTTGAGTTGAATTTGGTGTTAGTTTACGGCACATGCCCCTGCCCTTTTGAATGACCATAGCCATGTCACACATATGGTGGCATAATTATTCCAACCACTAGTGCTGATAATATGGTGGCTCAGGATCTTTTTACCACCATGGTGGTTCTGAAAGCCTCAAGCCCTCCTGCAGGCAGATCCAGCTATTGTGTTACACTAACTGAGCCCAAAAACATGGTTCCTCCGAGCTGGGGGGATGGCACTGACCAAGCTTAGCAAAGACAGGTGGTTCTACCTACCTCATTTCAGCATTTATAAAAGCATTTCTCATGTGTTGATGAAACACGTTAATGTAAAACAATTAGGCCACGTGGAATAAAATGACATTCTGACAAAGCAAACATTGAAATAGAGATGGAATGTTTAGTACTGATTTTACCAAGAGCTCCAGAAGCCAGGAAACCTGTTCTGTTAAAGACCTAAATGGCTCCCAGCCTTCTCCAGGTGTCAGTTTCTTCATTTGTAAACAAAGGGTTTGGATCAGGTTATTGCTAAAGTCCCTGTGTGTTCTAGCAAGCTCCTTTAAACAAAAAGATCTCTGTTACCACCTTTGATGTGTGAGAGGAATTAATAAAATGCTATAGACTGATAATTTTTTTCTGATGTGGATTGCAAAATTGCTGTCAGCTAAGATTAACCTCATTTATATGGTTTCCCATTGGGCCTTAGTCCCTTACAAAATTCTAGATGCTTTTCAGTTTAATGTGTGTTAACAACGTATTTGTTCAGCGCTTAGAACGGTGATTTTAGGAAATACTTTCCTTTCCAGAATCCTCCACAAGCAATCTTTAAACACTGACTGAATGTGGGGCACTGTTGGCATTGAGAGCTCAAAGAACTATAGAGTTTGGTTAGGGACGGGGGCCTGTAGTGCTGTTGAAGAGAACAGAATTATGACTGAGGGCATATTGAATTGAGTGACAAATGAGTGATCTAGAGAACAATGGCAATTTGTAGCCTGTTTTTATTTAACCACTTAATTTTCCTGTATTGAAGATTTCTGATCTTTAAACTTTCTTTATCACGGTTTAAATAAATCTATTAAGAGTTGACTCATCTAGCAGTGAATAACTGTCTTCTTATTTTCTTTGAGATAATTCTCAGACTTTTAAAACGTTTTCTTAGCATTTGAGTCTAATGACTGAAGGCAGTGGGAAAGAAAGAATCCCAATGATTAAGGCTAAAGAAATATGTTATATATAGCTTTTTTGCTATGCTAACACTCTCCTCAACTCTCATACTAAGAAAAACGGAGTGTGTAGAAATGATTGGCCAGGAATCATATGTAATGACTGAATAATATTCAACACACTGCAACACTGCTAGTCACCTATTTGTCCTATTTTTACTAACTAAATGATCTCTAGTTTCACTTGGTGTGGCAATGTACATAGATTAAAAAAATTACATTTACCAACATCTCTTGTAGCCAGAGTAGCCATATGACATAACATTATCCAGTGAGATACAAAGATAAGTCACAGGACTGGGCTCCTATAAGGCTCATTAGGTTAAGGGAGAGTCTGATCCAAATGGCAAATGTTCTTTGCCTTCATCCTTCTCCTTCTCTGGGATGTGGATGCAATGCTGGAGCTAGAACAGCCATGTTGAGTTTACAAGGTAGCTTTGTGAATAATACATCCTAGGTATGGCAGAGCAGAGCTGGATGGAGCCTGTGCTCCAAATGACATTGTGAGATGTCATACCATGGACTCCTTGCCTCTAAGCTTCTCATTCAGTGAAGAAATTATAACTCCTAAGTACATAATTCCTATTTAAGCCATTTTGGGGGAATTGCTTCTGTTACTTGTGGTTCAACAAATCTTGATGGCTATGAGTACATACTGTGTGCAAAGTTCTAAATCTTGCTGTGTATGTAGGAAGCCTACTAGGAGTTTCCAAGTCTTATGAAGGAAACATATCTATCTATCTATCTATCTATCTATCTATATATATATATACACACACACACATACATACACACATATACGTTGTGTGTGTATATACATACATATATATTACATATTTATAATAGACATAGATAAACATACATTATTTTAATACTAGTGATGGGTGTGATTCTAAAGAACTCCATGAATGTGGAAGAAGAGATTAATCTGACTGATGATATCTGAGAAGGGTTCTTAGGAGCGGGTTTGTTAGCCCTTCTGTTTTTCTTCATAAGGGTGAGTATGACATTGCAGGCATATGGGGCTGGAAAGACACCTGGGGCAAAGGAACAACTTGGGTGATGCTGCAGAGATTCTCTGGTTTGGTCTCACCAGCTAATAAAAGATACCTAAGGCAGTATAGGACGCTTCTAAACTGTGTTAGTACATTATGGTGCAGATCGCAAAGATGGTTTGAACTGGAAGATGCAATTGAAGTTGCATTTTTCCTGTGTTTCCCATATCAGCTTGTTCTTGATCCACCTCATAACTGGGTATAGCATCGACCTTGATTTGTTGCTGTTTAGCTCATATGTTGCAGTTTGCGGGGAAGGCACAATGGAGAAATAGTGGGAGAAGAGAACCAAACACCTGTTTCTGTTCTTGGTAATTCAGCTTGTTCTACACCCTAACTGTTAAGCCCATAGGAAGTTACCTGTGAGCTTGAGAGTTAGAATAAATTTGAGAAGTTGTGATAAACTGTGTCCCCTTTTTAAGGTTTCCCGGTCCTTCACCTCTTATGTGCCCAAAATGATGATCATCAGGAATTTCTAAGAGAGGAGGATGAAAGTTGACATTAAGTTAATTGACATGGTTTGTGGATTTGCATATTTATGGATATTATTCAAGTATGCATAATCTTTTAGATATCAGCAAGTTCATTTAGATGTTATACACACAAACCATATATTCAGATGTTACCTTCTGGAATCTGTGTAAATGAGTGGCTAAATTCCATATATCAGCTTCAATTGCCAGAATCTTTATTTTTACATGAAAAACTTTTTTAGGCAACTTCTGCTTTACATGGCCAGTTTTAGTTTTTTTCTTGTGTTTATCCGACTTTACAAGACATGTGCTTATACATGCAAATTATCCCATAGGTCTGGAACAAGAATGCTATGTACATGGCAGGTATTGGATCTTCTTACTCCCTTTCCATGCATGTACCCCATCACTTTCCCACCGAAGTTAGGCTGCCTGAAAGTATTCTTCAACAGAGTGCTGCAAGGGGTTCCAGCACAAGTATTTGAATTGATACTCAAGATGAAAGTCATTTGCCAACTATTGAATAGGTGGGAAGCCTAGTATACTATTCTGGTACACCCTATTGGATACAAGGCTGGGCTAAGGCCTCATGTCTCCAGAAGGACACCTTTGTCTTCAGGAAGCCTGAGTTTTTCTTTCAAGGACATGAGGAATGTTATACCAGGAGATGGCTTCACAAAATAACTTGTGTCTAGTTATGGTGTTGAACCTGCCTGCTCATCCACAATCCATGCAGCCTCCTTAATACTGGTAGTGAACTGGCAATCTCATTGGACTTTCTTCTCTTATAAACAGGAAGCCACTTCCTTTAAAACTGAAGAACACTGGAGAAATGCCCCCAGAAAAATGCTACTTCATATGTACCTACTGTATTAGTTTCTTATTGCTGCTATAACAAATGGCCACAAACATAGTGGGTTAAAACAACAAAGATGTATTTTCTTATGGTCCTGGAGGTGAGAAGTCTTAAAATCAAAGTGTTGACAGGCCTGTATTCCTTTTGGAGGCTCCAGGGGAAATCCATTTCCTTGCCTTCTCTAGCTATCAGAGGTCACCTGTGTTCCTTGGCTCCTTCTTCCATCTTCAAAGCCAGCAGTGGAACGTCTTCAAATTTCTCTCTGACTCTGACACTCCTGCCTCCTTCTTATAAGGATCCTTGTGATTATATTGAGCCTACCAAGTTAATCCAAGATAATCTTTCCTTCTCAAGGTTGTTAATTTAATCTCATCTGTAAAGTCCCTTATTCACAGGTTCTTGGGATTAGATGTGGGCATGGCCCATGGCCAATCACTTTTGGTCATTTGATCTTCACACACAGATAGCCACTGTGCACAATATCATCCTCACACGCAACCAGGAAAGCTAGATGCAGACCCTTTGTCTGCAAGAGAAAATGGAGATTCAGAAAGATTAAACTAGCTGCCCATGAACATAAAGGGGAGGAACTGGGATTCTAACCCTGCGTGTCTGATTTGAAGTCTTTAAGCGGTGTACTGTAAAATCCTCAGCTTTCATTCACAATAAGGCAGTGATTTTTCAAACTTACTTTAGCAGCAAAACCTTATGTTAAATGAAATCTTACACATGTAACCGATATATCCCACTTCACCATCTAGGGGTTCAAAACAAGGTCATCTCTCTTTTAATATTCAAATTAAATGACTCCAAGTCCCATCCTGCTGTCATAGAAATGTCTTTCTTTCCTCTTTGGATCCTCCTTCCCATAACAAGCCCAAGAACACTGGAAGTGTGTATTTAGTTCATGACATAAAATGGAAAAAAAATCCAAAATAGTTTAATGCATCTACCAGGAGCCCAGATCTCTGCTGCTGTTGTTGCTGTTGCTGCCATGTGGTGTCCTCTGGAGGCAGAGCAGGAGCAGTGTGTGTCCATTGGAAGAAGCACAGCAGAGACCTACATACACAAACACTGACATCTTTGGCGGGTGATAGACTCTGGATGAGGGGATAAAAGGAAACCTCTCTTGTACAGTGTTACGCAGAGTTTACAACTCTACCATGAAACTGCTTTTTCACGATATAATCTATTTCCATTTTCCTAAGGCAGTCCCTTCCTCAGTGTCTGGGGAGCTGGGGCATGAGGGTTTTCCTGATTTAGAAACAGCTCACACCCGGAACCAGCTTCCTTTATAACATCAGCACTCTAGCCCTGACATTAGAGAGAGTCCTCTCTTGGTCTCAAGGTCTATCTCATTTGATGCATCCAAATAGTGATATTTCTTTAGAAGCATTAGCATTAGATTAGGCGGCAAGGAACAAAAAAATAAAAACACCAAATAGTAGTGTCATGAAAGAGACACAAGTTTGTTTTTTTCTCATGTTCTATCTTGTTGTGCTGCCATGTGTTCCTTACTTTCCCAAGGTCAACTCATAGACCGAGGTATCCGTTAAGACTGGAAGCTGCAATCATCACATCCATATTCCAGCCAAGAGGAAAAAGGAAAGAGTAAGAAAGACAAGGACCCTTCCTTTAAGGATACTTTATTTACATCCCACTGTCTAGAACTTAGTTAGCCAGATGGCCACACCTATCTGCAAGGTAGCACGGGAAATGTGACTTGTATTCTAGTGGCTACGTGTCCTCCTAAAATTGACGGATGTTATTTCTAAGAAAAAAGGTAACAATCAATAGTCTCCAGTCTAAGGAAAACACCCTAACTTATTACACAATCAGTCCATTTTAGAAAACAGATAGAACAGACTGGTCTGGTTGAAACAGAGGTGGTTTCCTAGGGCCCTGCACACACAGCTTTCAACACCTTTGCTGTAGTTCTTGAGGTCATGCAGAGCTCAACTTGAAAACCATTGTACAAAGATGATGACTCACAACTCAAAGTGTTACTTGCTTCCTGCTTTTGACAAACATGTTTACTTATTTTTTCTCATAAATTTAAAACTTACAGAAAAATTAAAAGAATAATACAGCAATAATATTATACCTACCATCCAAATTTACTCCCATCACATATGGTCCCAGTATTATTCTAAAGAAATAAAGCAATTTGGATTCAGCTAGAATTTCTTTAGAACACCACACAACCTCCTTCTCCTCTTTCTCCATTTCTATGTCCATCCCCGCCCTTCCCAACCTTATCATAGTATTAGTGTGTATCCCTCTGGTTCATTTGAAGTAAATAAATAAAGTCCATACTTTAGGGCCAGCCCAGTGGTGCAGCAGTTAAGTGTGCACTTTCCACTTTGGCAGCCCGGGGTTCACCAGTTCGGATCCCCTGTGTGGCCATGGCACCGCTTGGCACACCATGCTCTGGTAGGCATCCCACATATAAAGTAGAGGAAGATGGGCATGGATGTCAACTCAGGGCCAGTCTTCCTCAGCAAAAAGAGGAGGATTGGCAGCAGATGTTAGCTCAGGGCTAATCTTCCTCAAGAAAAAAAAAGTCTATACTTTGTTTTGGTTTCCTTTGATTTTACCCAATGTCTTTATCCTGTTCCAGGACCCCATCCAAGGTATCACATTACATTTGGTAGTCACATCTCCTTATATTCCCCTTGGCTGTGAAATTCTTGTACCTTTCTTATTTTCAACCACCCAGACAGTCCTGAGGAGCATTGGTCAGGTATTTTGTAGAATACCTTTCTATTGGAATTGTCTGATATTTTCTCATAATTAGGCTAGGGTTATGGGGTTTGGGAGGAAGATGACAGAGGTAAAGTGCCATTTTCATTATATCATATCAAGAGTACACACTATCTACATGATTTATTACTATTCATGTCAACTTAATCACCTGGCCGAGGTACTGTTTGTCAGGTTTCTGTACTGGAAAGATACTCTTTTTCTCCTCTTCTATTCTGTAGATGACAGTCACTAATGCACAGCTCACACTCAGGGAGTGGGGAATTATGTTCCCCCTCTTAAAGATGGAGTATTTACATTAATTATTTGGAATTCTTCTGAAGAAGAAGATTTGGGAAATTTGTTCCTTCTCCCCCATTTATTTATTTATTCAATCATTTATTTATGTCAGTATGGATTCATGGATATTTATTTTATACTTTAGGTTATAGTCTAATACTATTTCATTTATTTTTTGCTCAAATTGTTTTGGCTTTGGTCATTGGGCGATCTTTCAGCTGGCTGCTATGTCTCTTTGACACACCCCTAACCTCCTGTTGTCATTTTATAAATATATTTATTTATTTAATTTTAGAACTTCCTGATTTTCTGGTACTACAAGATGTTTCAGGCTCACCATGCCCCAGTCCTAGAAACAGTTATTTTTTCGAGGAGCCCTGGTTCCTCTTATTGGAGACTGGTATTAAGAACTAAAATCTGGAGGGAGCCAGCCCCGTAGTGTAGTGGTTAAGTTTGTGTGGTCCACTTTGGCAGCCCAGGGTTCATGGATTCAGATCCTGGGTTCGGACCTACACACGGCTCCTCAAGCCATGCTGTGGTGGCATCCCACATACAAAATAGAGGAAGATTGGCACAGATGTTAGCTCAGGGACAATCTTCCTTGAGAAAAAAGAGGAAGATTGGCAACAGATGTTAGCTCAGGGCCAATCTTCCTCCCCCCCCTCCCCCCCCGCCCAAAGAACCAAACTCTGGAGCCAGCTCTGATGGCCTAGTGGCTAAAGTTCAGCACACTCAGCTTCAGCAGCCCGGGTTCTGTTCCCAGGCTTGAAACACCACTCATCTGGCAGTAGACATGCTGTGGTGGTGGCTCACATAGAAGAACTAGAAGGACTTACAACTAGAATATACAACTACATAATGGGGTTTTGGGGAGGGAAAAAAAAGAGAAAGGAAGATTGACAACAGATGTTAGCTCAGGACAAATCTTTCCGAGAAAAAAAAGAAAAAGAAAAAAAAATCTAAAAAAAAAATCCAAAGAACCAAAATTTGGGCACAATGCCTGCTTGTGATATATATATATATATATACACGTATATGTATATATGGACGCGTATATCTATATATATAAGATTTTTATTTTAACAGGATTTAGTACATAGTATGTAGTAAGCTAACAGGAATAAAGTTCTAATTATGGGATTTTTAGCATTAAGGGAACAAGTGGCAGAATTTTTAGGGTGTGGTCCTTGGAGCTAACTGTCGTCCTCAGTCACATTGTGAAAACAGTTACTTATTCATACTAGAACTTAACATTAACGTTTCTTTGAGCCACAAACCCCTTTTGAGATGCTGACAAAAAGTCAACAGACCTTTTGACCGAGAAAGAAATATATAAATAAACAAATATGAAGTTTAGTCCAGGACTCCTGAGGTTCATGAGCTCCTCGAAGTTCTGACTGATGGCATCAGTGACCCGTGGTTAGGGAACCTTGATGCTAGAGGAAGGGCCAGGAAGTCCACATGCCCTGTTGCTGCTTTTCTCAAGCCCCACTTCCATTGTGACCTCTTTCCTGGCCAAGAAAATGGTGTCATTTAGCAAAGAAATCAGAAAAATGTGATCCAATAATACAGTTTCTTCATCAGTTAATTACAAACATTTTATCTTAAGCTGCTCCCTTTTATGTGAAATCATGATGGAGTTGCTGGAGTTCTTTTTTGGTTACTATGATTTAAAGAAAAAAATCAGACTTAATTTGCATGAGTTCCTTAATTCATATCTCCTTCAATTTTGTTTGTCACTTCCCCTTCGCATTAATGGTTCCTATTTAAAAATGGTACAGTGGGAAGGAAGGTGTATTTAGCATAATGTTGTGTCTGTGAAAACTGACTTAGGTGTAGGACTGAAAGAGTTAATTGAGTTAAATCTCAGTACATTTTTCTGAAGCTGTGTTTAACACTGATTATTTCAAGGTGGTTTTTATAATCACTTCCAAATGTTTTAATGATGCTGTTTTTCATTTTTCTAGAGACTTCTTTTTAAAAATTTTTTCCTTTCCATATTGATTTTCCAGCCACTTTCCTTGATGTCACCATTGGCAGGCCCAGTTATGCACTCTTACGGTTTGTTCCGGAAGCTCCCCTCCACCTCCCAGCCCCATCTCTCCTCTTGTCTCCTGGGTGCTCTTCATCTGAGGAGAAAGCTCTTCTGGTCTGATTGTTCTCAGTTTCTCTTGCAGCTCACACCCCAGGCCGGGTACAGTTTTTATTTCAATCTGCCAGTCTTTGTCATAGCTACCTCCTGTTGTCATCTTATTTCTTTAAGATCCTTCTGGAATAGAATCTGCAAGATTTTTTATGTTGTCAAATTCACTGATGATAAGCACTGGAAATCTGTTTAATTCAAGTTTGCGTTCCTTTGGTTTCAGACTCCACCTTAGAAGCACTTCCCTTTCCCCCTCTGGGTCTCTCCAGTCTGGAGGGGCCCCTTCCCTACTGTATCACGTAGTGATAGGCAATTAGGCTGCCCAAGGAAGGCAGGGCCATGACATTCGTCACCAGCCACAGCTTTCGGACAGCTCTGTGTAAACACACGTTACCAGCCAGCCCAGGTTGATGTCAGAGATTAGAGTCAGAATACGCCTGCCATTTCTCCAGGCAGAGGTCTTGTTAGGTCAGGACAAACAGCCACAAGATTTATGGCTTCCCAAAGAGGAAAACCAATTCCCTAGACTATTGCTGAGAGTGCTCTTGGTATGCCGGACCCTCTCTTTGCAAACATCATGACACAGAAACAAGATCACTCATCAAAAGTGCTCTTATATCTTGGTGTGAAGGGTGTTGGGTATTTTCTAAAAGGTAATGATAATAAATGGGCCTGTTTCCCCTATTTCCTTTGCCTTATTTGTCTATTTGAGTCCGGAAGCCTATTCTCAACTTAGCCCCATCGTTATAAATATGACTTTTCCCCCTGAACTATATTACTCACACAAGCTTACTGAGTGATTTTGCATTTCTATTTCAAAGTTGAAGTGGTCAGGGTACATCTGTTTTCAATGGAGAGAGAAGGTGTGTCCCAGGTTGATGTCAAGATCTCTGCCAAGGTTAACAGAATTGAAAGCATTAATATAGTGTCCCCTATGTATATGCTTGGGTATTGAAGCTTGCTCATTGGCTATTCCTCCAGGACGAGGAAGTATTTCTGCATGAATGATATTAAGGTAGCTCTAGCATTCAGTGGGGAGAAGGCAAATTAGGTAACTTGGTTGAGAAAAGCTTTTTAAAATTTGGATTGTGGTACAAAGCTAACATTAATTTTCAAGACTAAACTGCCATTTTTCAATGCAGTAATATTAAAATAATAAATTATGGACAAATAAGAACACATATTTTTCTAGGACCATTCAAATGGAATATTTTCAAGTGAAGATTGCCAAGTCATTTGGATAAACACTGTCCCAAAAACCCAGATGTGGGGCTGGCCCGGTGGCATAGTGGTTAAGTTCGTGCACTCTGCTTCGGCAGCCCGGGGTTCACAGGTTCAGATCCCAGACGTGGACCTACACACTGCTTATCAAACCATGCTGTGGCGGCATCCCACATACAAAATAGTGGAAGTTTGGCACAGATCTTAGCTCAGTGATAATCTTCCTCACAAAAACAAAAAACAAAAAACAAAAAAAACCCAGATGTCTTCTCTACACATACCTAAACATCTGAGTATTTGGAAATGTCAGTTTGGGGCTAACATTTTCTCCTCTCAACCAGGGTTTGGCAGCCTTTGAAGAGGCCAGTGTATCTGGCTGTGAGTATTAAGCAAATTCATCAGTATCAGAAGTCGAAGGACAAAGGTCCTTGTGAGAAAATCTTTGGAAACTCATAGTATCAGGGTATCTGTAACATGAACTGAGTTCCCAGGCAACACCCTTTCCTGATATCTTCATTAATGTCTGTGGAAGTGATTGATTTGACTCTAGTCTTTGTCTGCTTGAGCTATTCCAAACCCAAGAAAAAAACGTTACTTGAATCTGGGATCTTTTATTATTAAGATTAATTGGCATAAAATTTAATAATTGAGAAAGAATACCAAAAAGGAAGATAAAGTAAAGGTTTTAATGAGAAACAGATATCCATCCTCAAGGAAATAAATGTGAGTACAGATGTACATTAATATAAAGAAAAGGAAAAAATATGTAGCTGCTGCATATAGTGGCAAGCTCCCTCCTAGGGCTACATACTGTCTTCCAATTCTGTTCCCCCTATTCTCCCCAACTCAGAAAAATTCTGCTTTTGGAGTTGAAATTCTCCATGCTTTGTTTTACCCTTAGGGAATGCATTCAGTTTTTCTGGAAGTTTTTATTTTGTGAAAGCTAAATCTCTTTTGCTTTTATCTACGCAATGATGTATTTTAACAAACAAAGGGTTGGCAGTCCCAGCAACAATTAGTCTAGTCCCTGCGTTGCCCCATGAGGAGACGGGAAACACCATCTCATTCCCACTGGCATTTGTATCCTTGTTCATGTTTTATCTTTCCTGGCATGCCTTTCCTTCTTTTTGTTTCTCTGACTGTGACCAATCGCAGGGTCATCCTGAGTTTCATTTGTCCGGTAAAGTCTGTTTCCCTTGATCTCCCTTTCCTTCAGTGCTGATTGACGCTGACTCATGATTTAGCCCTTGGTTATAGACTATCTTCTATTTCTCCCTCTCACTTGATGTGTTAGCCTCATCAGCTAGTCTCCTGAGCTGTTAGTCTCATCATGTTAGTCTCATCGGCTAGACTCTAATCTGCTTAAGAGACCAGATACATGTCCCACGAGGGTCTCTTCTAATAGCAAGTGTGATGCTGGGCATGCGGTGTTGTACTATACACTGCATCTCCACTTGGGGGTTTGATGGACTTGAGTAACCAGGAGAGTTCCTCCTTCATGAGAGGAAGGAGCACCCTGAAGAATATATTTGAAAATATTTTCTAATTACATTGTTAATGGATTATAAAACATAACTGAAGTTCCTCTTATAATAAGTTTATAAGAAAGTTGTCATAAGGTAATGATTGGCTACTTATTGTGAATAAATTTCAAAAATGCTTAAGGCCAATTATTTCAGACAAGCTATTCCTAACATCATTGTTGCAGCAAGGTATCTGACAAATGCTGTTTTTCATAATCTCTTGGGATGCTCAAACTGAATCAGATTAGCACTTTACAGATTGTTTTTCCATGTGTTAAAATCATTTATACCTGCATTTTAAACATATGACAAAGTTATTCATAGTGCTATTTTCCCAGTTGGGACAGATCCCATCTTGCACTAAACCAGTGTTTTTCTAGAAATGGTTCTCACATTTCTGGGGTAAGGTGGATGAAAAGTTTGAGGGAGGTATACCAATGGACATTTCAGATTTTAATAATATATTTTAGTATATAGTAGAAAATATATAGCAGGTATATCAAACCTCATTCACTGATATTATTGCTTAGAATAAAGTATGTAAATATTGTAAGCCAAGGTAAAGGAAAACTATCAATTATTTAAGTACTTACTCTTTGTATGTTGGTGCATGGATATGGCAAAGATTGTGAATTTGGTAGAGAGATCGAGTTAGAGGAAACACAGCTTCAAATTAAGACTCGACCTTCTACTAAGAGAGAAGAGAAGGCAAGAATTTATTAGCACTCATCCAGTGAGGCAGACATGTTCTTAACATGGCACGGCCCCCATTGCCCTCCATGCATTTCTAACGAGGTCACTCTGCATGAACGCACCCATAGGGCTTATTACAAGTTGAACACAGCCTGAATCTGCTGATGAGTGAGCTGTCCACCTGGCAGTATGATTTGAAGAAGGAATGAACATGTTTCCAAGTCCTAAACCTTGGTGTTACCACACTCTGGTGTGTCCTATGAATGATAGCACAATCTGCTAATGAGAAGCATTTATACTACCAAAGTGGACAAGATTTTCTTTTGGTTATAAACTAAAGCAGATCTTATGTCATCTCTATAAATGTTATTACTTTCACATGCATCTAATACTTTTTCTAGAGTGGGAGAGAAAAGTTGGGGAGATACTGAAGAGAGTTGGAATTGCATCTATCTCTGGGTCCAACCTTGGGTTGGTGCCATACTTGGATGCATTGTCCATCCTATGTGGCCATCATTTTGAAGCATCTTATCATAAACCTTATCTCTTCCTCAGCTATGTCTAGAAGCATGACATATTTCTATACTTCAAACTAAAATGTATTTTTAGAAGTTGACAGCAGCTAAACCCTATCTTTGGCTTTTTTTCCAATGGTCATAAAATGTGGGAAATTAAAGGAATATCCCTTGCTCTTTCCAAGTATCACTTTGAATGGCTAAGAATTCAAGATGTTGATAAAGAGCAAGTCACACCCGGCAAGTGACTTGGCCACTGTGACACAAGGTAGCCATCTTTTCCAAGGGATAGAATTCAGTGGCCATTTTGTTGGAGACTAGAGATTCATTATAGATTTTGTTGTTTGTTTTCAGAATATCCTTTCAGAGTAGCTGTATGAAGAATTAAGGCCTGCTATTCTCTTGTTCTAATGAAACTGATTGTAAGGAATCGGTCCTTAGTGGGGATTGTCAACTCTCAGCTCCTCCAACGAAGTGCCGTATCTTATTCACGGAGCAATCCTTTGTACTTAACACTGAGTCTGGCCTACAGAAGTACATTGTTATTGTGACTCATGACTTGTATATTTTTCCATTCATGCACTTCTGAACTTATTATAGTCAATATTACCAAAGACTAATTTTATATTGATAGGTGGTCATGCTGGTAATTAAAAAAGGGGGGGGAGGGGGGGAGGAAGACGAATTTGAGGGGCAGAGAAAATTATGACAATCTAATTTATGCATTATCTATTATATGATGCAAATATACTTTTTATTACTGAAAAGTAATCTCTGAGAATTAAACAAAAGTTAAAAAAGCTGTTTAATAATTGCTTAAAGTTGGTTTCTTTTTGCTGGCTTTAGTAGATTGTAATTATGTTCCATAACTCTGATGCTAAAGGGGAACATTTACGCAATATTTTAGAAACTTTTTAAGCAAAGAAAAACATTGATTGAGGCTGAAACAAGAATCCTTATCATTCCCATTCACTATGAGCTCTCCATTAAGCACAATTGGATAATAATGTAGTGTGACCACTGCTGATCTCTATCTCCCTTTGCTTCCACATCAAGACAGTAGTTCTCATGATTACAAACATGTTCATTTGAAATCAAGAATGCTACAGAATCACTAAAACTAACAGTTTTAAAGTTTACAGATCATTAATGTGACTGGAATTGATTTACTGGCGCCAATATTGCAATTATCCTCTAATAAACCCCTCAGTGGGGAATTTGAAAATATTGTAAACTAAAGTGCTGATTTAGCACTGGAACCCAACATGGTGATCTTCTTTTTCCTCCCTCCTTCCATTTATTCCTCTTTCCCTCCCCTCCTTCTCTGCTTCTTTCCTTTCATTCCCCTTTCCTCCCTCCTTTCCTTATATTTTTCTTTCTATCTTTCAGCTGAACTAGACTCAGCATTCCTCTCACCCACATTCTGCTCTGGCTTCAACATTGGAGGAAATGAAAACAATATTTCTGGCTACTGTTCTTCATAATAAAAGGACTGGGTATATAATGACAAACATTTCTTCTAATGAAAAACATTCTGCATTAAATGTTTATTAAATTACCTACGAGCTTTAAATCTTAATTTATATGTACAAAATTGAAACAATACAAAGGAAAAGCAAAGGAATTTGATTATGAAGATACATTTCAATTTATGAAAACTCCCAGAAACTAACCAATGATGTCTGTGTTAAAGGTTATTTTATTTACTACTGTATTACCTGAGTGAATTTAATGCATCAGTAATTCAGATACCTGGATTGCTCTAAGACTGTGATTTGGGGAGTTCTCATTACATGTAAAAGCATCCTGCAGAGCTCTTTGCTCAGGGGGTCCAACCTGCATCTATAAACCTGCACAAGGTTTTCTTGGTTCACCGCTGGGGGCTGAAACAAGAAAGCAGATGGGGATGTTTTAAAATGAAAAGGAAGAATAAAACATTCTGTCATAATGACAATTCTATATACTTCCAGGGAACAATGGTAATGATCAACACTGGCTATAGAGATGCGGATTTGGGGTGTGTGTGTGAGCGTGTGTACGTGTGTGTGTGTGTGTGTGTTTGTGTTATGTTTGCAAAGGCATTTAATAACTGTGCAGTAGTGACCTGAAAAAACAGAAATATTGAGATCAGTATGTAAAGTAATGCTTCTCCCCACCCTGGCTGGTTCTGGGGCAGCCTGGTGATGCAGACCTTCTGACATAGAATTGGCAGGGCTCACACCCACGGAGATTCTCTAGGGATGGTCAGGAACTCCCTACCCACAGCCTTCCACCTCACTGGTTTTTCTTTGTGTTTGTCTTTTTAAAATTTAAAATAATAGAACGCTCTTTCCCTTCTTAAATCTTATCCAAAATTCCAACATGAAAGCAAGAAAAAGTAGATCATCTGCTTTTGAAATGGTGGCAAGAGCGTTGGAGCTCTGGCCACTAAAGCTCTCTTTTGTTCAAGGCTCCATCTAAAATCAGTTCCTCTATGACTCTTACAGAGTATGGGGAATATTCTAGTGATTCATTCATTTGGGTTAAGACTCTGAAGACCTTAGCTACAAAGTAACCATCTGGGAAGGCTGTCACGCTCTGTCATTACTTGTCAGCCATTCCTACCTTCATTCTCTTTTGTTAGCTGGTAACTAGCAGATCCCAGAGTGGTCTGGACAAAGAAGAAGTGAGCTCTAATTTGAGGAGAGATTGAGGAGAAAAGTAAAACATATTGGGCCACGTCAGAGAGAACATTAAAAGGCTAAGGTAGTAAGAAGAGCTGAGCATTTGGGAAGGAGTCTTAGAACACTGGTTGTCTGGTAGAAGGACATAAGTAGGCCAAAGGGAGGGAAGTATTGTGGAAAGGGAGAAAATAGGTTATGAATGAAGACTGGTACCAGCCTTTATGTTTAGGCATTCCCTAAGCTTGCCAATCTGGTATAATGTTTGCTCCATTTGGTGAAAGGCCTCATTAAAACTGAAGATCGTCTAAGAGTTTATTTTGCCTGGGCAATAGCCTAGAAGACCAATAGAGTGTTTCAGAAAGGAAGAAAAATTGGCCCAAACTTCCCAATGTAGATCCCAGATGCAGATGTTGGCTTCAAGGGCACCTTTGCTTTGGGGTTCTAGTAGGCAATATTCTGGAGGTCAATCTGGTATCTGAATCCTTTCTTGGCTTAGTTCTCTATCCCTGAAGATGCCTCAGAGACAAAGAGGAGCAGGAAAGCCTTCTGTCTTCAATTTACTCGAATCTCTGCTGGATCTTCAAATTCTTTCCTTAGCTCATTGAATGAGTTGGATGAAAATTTTGAAAAGTTACTCCCTTTTGCCAAAGGTGGTGGTGAAGAAGGGTGGGATACGTGTAAAGGAATTCAAGGAAGGAAATCTGTAGTGAGCCAGTGATTGATTTTGCTTAGAATTTATGTATAAATTAAAAGGAATAGCAAATAAAGAGATTGAAAATCATAGTCAGCCAGTTTCCCCCACACCATCTACTAAATAATTTCTGTTTTCCCTTGTTTACTTGTCTTGTTTGTTTGACACATTTTTGAGTGACTCAGTAACCTCTAGGTGCATCCATTCTCCTTAAGGTATTTACCTTGAGTGCTTCTGTATATGATATCTTCAACTTGGTGTTTGTATGCAATTTTCACATATGGTTTGTATTTTGGGGGTTTAGTTTAAGACATAAAAATGTTTTTCAACACTATGTATCAACTTTTTCTTTAAATATTTTTTCTGTTCCATTTTCTCTCTCCTCTCCTTCTAAAACTCCAAATATACACCTATCAGACCATTTGATATTGTCCTACTAGTCCTTAATTTCTTTTCCCTAAATTTTTCTCTCCCCTTCAGATTGAACAATTTCTGTTTACCAATATTTTCCTCTGTCATTTCCATTCCAATGCTAAGCCAGCCAGTGAAATTTTTATTTTAGATATTATATTTTTCCTTTCCAGAATTTTCATTAATTTCTTTCTATAATTTCCATTTCTGTGCTGAGAATTTCTCTTTTCATTCATTGTGAGTATATTTTTCTTTACATCATTGAGCAAAGATATAATAGATATTTTTAAATCCTTCTCTGATAATTCTGAGTCATCTCAGGTTTGGTGTCCACTGATGATATTTTCTATTGAGAATGAGTAGCATTATTTTGTTTCTTTTTAAAGTGATTTTGAACTGTATCCTGGATATTGTGAATGATATGTTGTAGGGACTCTGGGTTCTGTTATATTCCTCCAAAGAAGGAATGTTCATGGACAAAAAGATTCAATATTGTCATATGTCAGTTCTTCCCAGCCTGATGTATAGATTCAATGCAATCACAATAAAAATCCCAGAAAATTATTTTATGGATATTGAAAAACTCTTTCTAAAGTTTATGTGGAGAGGCAAAAGACCCAGAACAACCAACACAATGTTGAAAGAGAACAAAATTGGGTGACTGGCACTACCTGACTTCAAGACTTACTATAAAGCTACAGTAATCAAGACAGTGTGATATTGGAGAAAGAATGGACAAATAGATCATTGGAATAGAATAGGGAACCCAGAAATAGACCCACATAAATATAGTCAAGTAATCTTTGACAAAGGGGAAAAAGTAATGCAGTAGAGCAAAGATAATCTTTTCAACAAATTACGTTTGAACAACAGGACATCCATGTGAAAAAAAAAATCTAGACATTACATCTTTCATAGGAGAAAACCAAGATGACCTTGTATATGGCAAAGATTCTTTACATACAATATGATGGCACAGTCCATGAATGATAAGCTGGACTTTATTAAAACCAAAATCTTCTGTTGTGCAGGAAACACTGTTAAGAGAAGGAACAGACAAGCCGAAGTCCAGCAGAAAACTTTTACAAAGGCACATCTGAAAAAGGACGGTTAGCCAAAATACACAAAAAACTTTTAAAGCTCAACAGTAAGAAAACAACTTGATTAAGAAATGAGCCAAATGCCTTAACAAACATCTCACTAAAGGCAAACAAGCATACAAAGAGATGTTCCACATCATACATCATTAGGGAAAGATAAAGTCAAACAATAGTGGCATACCTCTGCACACGTATTAGAATGGCCAAAATCCAGGTTAGTGAAATCAACAAATGCTGGCAAGGATGTTACGTACCAGGAATTCTCATTCATTGCTTGTTGAAAGGCAAAATGGTACAGCCACTTTGGCACTTTCTTACAAAATGAAATGCCCCTTATCATATGATCCAGCAATCACGCTCCTTGTTATTCACCCAAATGAATGAAAACTTATGTTCACACTAAAACCCACAAGTTCCACTTGTTCATTGCTGGTATATGGGAAAGTAATTGACTTTTGTATCCTTTTTCATATTAACTTTATACTCTGCAACCTCACTATAATTGCTTTTTAGTTCCAGGAGGTCTTTTGGTCAATTCTTTTGGATTTTCTACATAGACAAACATGTCATCTAGGAACAAAGACAATTTTATTTCCACCTTCCAAGTCTGTATGCCTTTTATTTCCTTTTCTTATTGCATTACCTAAAACTTCCAGTACAACATTGAAAACAAGTGGTAAAAGGAAATATCCTCGCCTTGTACCTGATCTTAGTGGGAAAACTTTGAATTTCTCACCATTAAGTATGATGTTAACTTTATGTTTTTTGTAGATATTCTTTATCAAGTTGAGGAGGTTCCCCTCTATTCCTGGTTAACTGAGAGTTTTTATTACAAATGGGTGTTGGATTTTGTCAAATGCTTTTCCTGCATGTGATTTTTCTTCTTTAGCCTGTTGATATGATGGATTACATTAATTGATTTTTGAAAGTTTAACAAGCCTTGCATACCCAGGACAAATCCCACTTGGATGTGTTGTGTAATTCTTTTTATACATTGTTGGATTTGACTTGCTAATATTTTGTTTGAGATTTTTACATCTATATTCATGAGAGATATTGGTGTGTAGTTTTCTTTTCTTGTAATATCTTTGTCAAATTTTGGTCTTAAGATAATGCTAGCCTCACAGAATAAGTTAGAAAGTATTCCCTCTGCTTTTATCTTCTGAAAGAGATTGTAGAGAACTGGTATCATTTCTTCCTTAAATCTTTGGTAGAATTTGCCAGTGGACCCATCTGGGCCTGTTCTTTCTGTTTTAGATTGTTATTATTTATTCAATTTTTAAAATAGATACAGGTCTATTCAGCTGGTCTATTTCTTCTTTGTGAGTTTTGGAAAATTGTGTCCTTTAAGGAATTGGTCCATTTAATCTAGGTTATCAAATTTGTGGGCAAGAGTTGTTCATAATATTCTTTTATTATGCTTTTAATGTCCATAGGATCTGTAGTGATGACCTTTCTTTCATTTCTGATGTTAGTAATTTGTGCCCTCTCTCTTTTTTTCTTAGGTAGTCTTAGCTAGAAGTTTATCAGTTTTATTAATATTTTCAAAGAACCACCTTTTTGTTTCATTGATTTTTCTCTATTGATTTCCTATTTTTAATTTTATTGATTTCTGCTCTAATTCTTATTATTTCTTTGCTCCTGCTTACTTTGGATTTAATTTGTTCTTCTTTGTCTAGGTTCCTAACGTAGAAACTTGGAAAAACTTAGAAACTACTGATTTTGGATCTTTCTTCTTTTGTAGTATATACATTCATTGCTATAAATTTCCCTCTAAGCACTGGTTCACTGTGGCCCACAAATTTTGATAAATATATTTTCATTTTTGTTTAGTTCAAAATATTTAAATTTCTCTTGAGATTTCTTCTTTGATACATGTGTTATTTATAAATGTGTTGTTTAATCTCCACATATTTGGGGATTTTTCCAGTTGTCTTTCTGTTATTAATTTCTAGTTTAATTCCATTGTGGTCTGAGAGAAGACATTGTATGATTTCTATTTTTTTTTAATTTGTTAAGATGTGTTTTATGGGCCATAATGTGGTCTATCTTGATGAATGTTACATGTGAGCTTGAGAAGAAAGTGTATTCTGCTGTTGTCAGATGAACTGGTCGATAGACGTCAATTATATACAGTTGATTGATGGTATTGTTGAGTTCAACTATGTCCTTATTGATTTCCCGCCAGCTGGATCTGTCCATTTCTGAGAGAGGAGTGTTGAAGTCTCCTACTATAATAGTGGATTCATCTATTTCTCTTTGCAATTATATTAGTTTTTGCCTCTTGTAGCTTGATGCTCTGTTGTTATATGCACACATATTAAGGATTGTTGTTTTCTTAGAGAATTGACCCCTTTATCATTATGTAATACCCGTCTTTACAAGGATAAATTTCCTGGCCTTGAAGTCTACTCTGTCTGGAATTAATATAGCTACTCCTGCCTCTTTTGATTAGTGTTAGCATGTTTTACTTTTCCTCCATCCACTTATTTTTAATCTATATCTGTCTTACATTTAAAGTGAATTTCTTGTAGACAACATAAAATTGGGTCTTGTTTTTTTGATTCATTCTGACAACATCTGTCTTTTAATTGATACATTTAGATCATTGACTTTCAAAGTGTTTTTTTATATAGTTGGATTAATATCTACCATATTTGTTACTGTTTTCTATTTATCGTCTTTGTTCTTTTTTCCTATTTTTGTGTCCCATTCTTTTTTTAGCCTTTATGGTTTTAACTGAGAATTTTATATGGTTCCATTTTCTCTCCTTTCTTAGAATATTGATTATACTGCTTTTTTTTTAACTTTTTTTAATTGCTTGCCATAGAGTTTGTAATATACATTTACAGATAATGCAAATCTACTTTCAAATAACATATATTGTTTCACAGGTAGTGTGAGTATCTTATAACAACAAAGTAGTCCTAATTCCTCCTTCCCGTCTCTTGTATCATTGCTGTCATTCCCTTTACTTATATATAAGCAAACATAAAGCATATATATATATTTGAGTACAATATTGGAAATATTTTTTGAACAAACTGCTACCTTTAGATCAAGCAAGAATAATAACAAGTGAAAGATTTTATTTTTCCTTCACTTATTTCTTCTCTGATGCTCTTCCTTACTTTATGTAGATCAAGTTTCTGATCTTTATTATTTTCCTTTTCTCTAAAGAATGTCTGTCTCTTCAAATTGCATTTTTTTGCCTTTTGGTATGCCTTGTTATTTTTCCTTGACTGCTGGACATCATGTGCCAGGTAAAATGAACTGCTGTAAATAGGCTTTAGTAATGTGGTGGTGAGGTACGGGGGGAGAGGAAGTAGTCTGTAGTCCTCTGAATAGGTCTCAGATGTTCAGCTAACCTATGCCTCTGGACTGTGAACTTCCCATGAGTTTCTCAGGGTTTTTCACCCCTTAGGTAGGACAGGATGGCTAAAGTGGACTGGAGTTGAGTATTTCCCTTTGTTCAAGTCAGTTAAGCTCTGATAATATCCTAGGAAGTTAGGCTCTGGTTAACTAGTTTTCCTTAAGGACACGCCTTGTTAAGAATAACAGAGTGCTCTGGCATATTTCAAAATGGTTCCTTTTCCCTGCCTCCTACTAGAAGCATAAGGGGATTTTTCTCCCATATTTACCATGGGAACCTGGGTGAGCTCCTGAAGGTAAATCTCACAATATTGTGGAGGTCCCCATATGACCGAGTCCCCCAGAGCCTTTAACTCTCAGAGTTGTGCACACAGAGCCTCCAGGGATTTGTCAGTTACAGTTCCGGTTTTCCTACCATGGCACTGGTTCCTAAAGTGGTTTCCACTTGTAAGTCTCTGCTCTGGTAAGCCATTACTGCCTCTGTTTGCTTGTCTCTCCAACCTTGGGGGCAACTGTTTGCCCTGTGTCCCCCCCATCTTACAGATCCAAGAAGAGTTGTTGATTTTTCAGTCTGTTTAGCTTTTCGCTTGTTAGGACAGATGGTGACTTCCAAGCTTCTTATATGTGGACTCCGTTCCTTTGCTTTCCATTTTTAGATTTTATTTGGCTATTTGTTTACATTTGTTTTTCTATATGAATTATAAAGTAAATTTATCATCTCCTTCAAAAAAAATCAGGGAACCTGGATTTCTTTATATTAGTACGTTATTACAATGAAGGGTAGGGAATGTCTCCCCATGTATTCAAATCAATGTTTATGTCCTCTTACAATTTTAAAATTTTATCCTTAAAAGTCCTGTGTATTCTCTGTTAACTCTTAGAATTTTATAGCATTTTTTTTGGAACAGTGTGAATTCTGTCTTTCATTTATTCTATTTTCTATTACATTATTGCTTATGTAAAAAGATGTTACTGATCATTGTTACTCTTTAATGGGGGCCTAAGTTACAGATAGTAAATTATATAAATCTTAAAAGTACAGCCTGATGCATTTTTATTTTTGTATATAGCCATACAACTATCACTGAGATCAACATAAGGAATCTTTCCAGGATTCCAAAGGCTCCTTCGCATCTTCTACCATTTAGCTGAGTTTCATACAAGTGGAACTGTATGTTATGTAGTCCTTTATGTCTGCATTCTTTTGTTCAACATCGCGTCTTGAGATTTATCTATGATGGTTTATTCTTTTATTCTTGAGTATTATTTCAGTGCATAAATATGCCACAATTTGTTTCCTCATCTTCCTATTAATGAACACTTGGATTGGTTGATTTGGGGCCATTGAGAATAAAGTTGCTATGAACATTCTTAGACATGTTTTTGATGGACATAAATATCCCTGAAAAAATGCTTTAGATTTTCACAAATTGATCTTTTATCTAGTTAACCTTACTGAATTTTCTTATTAATTTTAAGATTTGTTAAATCTGTTCATGTTTTAGATGATTACATAATCTGAAAATAAAAAGAGGTTTAACTCTTTCCTTCCAATCCTTATGCTTTCTATTTATTTTTCTTTCCTTAAAACATTCATCAGGTCCTCTAGTACTTTGTTAAATAACAGAGGTAAAAGTGGTATCTATGTGGTTTTCCCAATCTGAAAGAGATCATACCTGAAGTTTTCCAATACAGTTATGTATTTCTCTATTAAGTATAAAATTGCTATAGACTTTTGGTATATGATCCTTGTCAAATAAAGATAGTTTTTGACTGTTCCTTGTAGGCCTACAGTATTTTTATAATGTTATAAAATTTTCTTTTTTCTGAAATGTTCTTTTCTTCTCTTCTTTTGTCTTCCCTTAGCTTCTCTTTTCTCTCCTCTTTTCCTTTTCCTATTTTGGAAAGGTTATGCTAGCCTCATAAAGTGAGTCAGACAGATTTATCTCTTGTTTAATTTTCTGGAATTTGTAGGAATTACTTGATTGCTGAAAGCTTGGTAGAATTTACCTCTATAACTGTGTGGGTGCAGGACATTTTGGGAAAAATCTTTTATTACAATTTCAGTTTCTTTAATGCTTATGTGTTTATTCATGTCTGATTTTTCTCATACAAATCTTTTTTATGATAACAGAAATTTATCAATTTTATATAAATTTTATAATTTATGCATGCATAGTTTTTTCATAATACTTTAAAAATTTTCTCTTTTTTCACATTAGATTTTTTTGTAACAGCTTTCTCACTTTCCCTTTTTTCTCCATTGGGGGATATAATCTGTCCTTATCATTGTTATTTGATTTCTGTGGGTTAGCTCTGTTGCCTTTTCCCCCAACTTCTTAAAATAAATGCTTAGTTCATTTGTTCTCAACCTTTCTTGCTTTCTGATATATATATTTAAAGCTATATTTTTCCTCTAAATATTGTATTAGCTTTGTCCAACAAAACCTGACATGTGCTATTTAATTTTAACTTTGTAATACACCCTCTCATTTCTAATTATCCTGAGTCATAAATTAACATATTAATTTTCTTAAATTTGGTTTTTAGCAATGTTTTTCTTGATATTTTCTAATTTTATTGCATTATGGTCAGAAAACATAGCCTGTAAGGTATTGCTTCTTCAGATTTTTTTAGGCTTACTTTGTGGAAGAAATGTAAATATAAATGTTCTATATACCCATATGGAGGACAGTGTTCTCCCTCTCAAGTGTAGATTTTTCTGTATAGCTAATAACTGAAGCATAGAAATTGTATTATTCAATCAAATAGCTCAAGAAACTATCACGAAACCTACATACTTATTTTTTATCTGTTTATCTATCAATTTCTGAAAGAGATGTGTTAAAAATATCCAACTTCTAGCAATTGTCACTTTATATAATTTGAGGCTATATTTTAGGAGTATATTCTCTACTGTTTTCCTTTTTTCTCCAGTATCAAGAGATACTATTGTGCATTATGATCATTTTTGTCTTCACTTTATTTTAACAGAATTTGAGATTGCTGTCACAACTTCTAGTCCATACCATTTTCTGTGTAACTTTTCAATTGTTTAAATTTTGACTCTTTTTGATTCTTTTTGCTTAAATCTGTCTCCTGTAGGAAATATGTTACTGATTTTTTAAAAATCTGAGAATCTGACTTTAATTGGTGAGTTTGATCCACTTATTTGTGTTATATTAGGATTTCTTTCTGCTGTATTATGTAATGTTTTTTATTTCTTTTACTTTCATTTTTCTTCTTTCCTGTTTCCCATTGGACAGATCAGGTTTCCTGTTGCTGGTTTAAAGTTTAAGCTAGGCATTGTTTTTGTTTATTAACATGTTTGTTTGTTTTTACAGTGCTTGCTTTAACCTAAGAATCATACTTATGTTTATGTATCCCTAGTGATATTTATAAAACTCTTTTTATTGCATAAAATTTCCATCAAGTTAAAAACGGAGAAAATAATATAATAAAACCAATGCAGCACCATCCTACTTCAACTATTGGCAACACATTGCCAACACTGTGTCATCTCTAACTTCCTCACACCGTCACCCACAACTCCCAAGATCATTTTGAAGCAAATCTAGGATTTCATATCATTTTACCCATAAATATTTCAGAATGTATCTCTAAAAGATAAAGACTCAAAAAACACAAACACAATGCAATTATCAAAAGCTAAAAAATCAAATAATTATTTTATACAAATATTCAGTATTCACATTTTCCGAGTTGTCTACAAACTTTTTCTTGACAATATGTTTATTTGAATCGGAATCAAAATTATGCACTCACATTTGACAAGTTATTAGTCTCTTAATCCTTTTGGCCATTGTCCTTCGAGCAGCAGCAGGCTCAGTGTCATCTGGAAGTTAGCAGAATTGCAGAATCTTAGGCTCCACATAAGATCTACCAAATCTGATTCGGGGAGGTCCAGTTGTGGCAAATACATATTAAAATATGAGAAGCACAGTGTTATCAGTCCCTCTTGCCTCTCTCTCCCTCAATATTTTTTTAGTTGAAGTAACTGGGTCATCTGCCCCATAGATTTATTTTTAGTCTAGATTTTGATGATTGCTCCCTGTGGTATCCTTAATATGTCTTTCTGTAAACATTTCTGATCCCATTTTATGAAAATTGATAGTTATATCTGGGGTTTGGATTACATTAAGGTACATATTTCTTTTTAAATATTTTCATAAATGATGCTATATACTACCGTTAGGAGATACACAATGTCTGATTGTCTTTGTTTTTGTGATGTTTGTCAACTCTTTGTTATCCTGAGATCACATTGGAAAAATTAGAATAAATTCTTGATTCTATAACTTTATTTACCAGTTTTCAAAATAGTGAAATTGATCAATAGCATCCTCTGAAAAGGACCATGAAATTTTTGTTTTGTATTGTTTTCTTTGCTCTTATTTAATTCAATCATTTATTTATTCATACATTTTGGCATCATTGTAAACTCTTGGATTTAAAGACACGATGTATTTCAACAGATTTCCATTACTATACTTATTAATGCTCAAATTTTCCCACCTTAGAATAGATTGGCTTCTCAATCCTTTTGGCTTAAATTTATTAAGCTTTTGTAACTGCTCTGCTTTTTGCTATGATAAGCTTTCTGGTATGTTAATCTTGTATCCTCCCTATCCCAAACCACTAGCCATTTCTACAATGAATCTGGTTCCTTTCAGTGTAAGTGGGTTCAAGACTACAATCTGAGTATTAGAGAGACTCACTGATACTATCATTGTTGTCTAATGTAGGGAATCCCCATGAAACACAGGAAAGACCCACAAGATTTTTGAGACTGTTATACCAGCAGCTTGGTATTTCCAGCTTGGAATTAAAGAGACAAAGAGAAGACAAAATGAAAGGAAACTGTTGGACTGTTAAAATTCTACAGGCAGGAAACAGGCTGATAAAATTACTTAGCTGCAAACAGGTGTCACCCTTCATGAGAAAGGAAGGATGACCATGAGGGCAGAGCTGTGAGTTTGGAGGGTGGAGCTATGGGCCACAGAGGATAATTCCCAGGACTTAAAAACTAAAGGAGTTTGCCAAGTTGGAGTTCAAAATTGCTTGGGACCAATAACTCCCTTTTTGTCTATCATTTTCTCCCTTTTTAAATGGGAATATCTATTATCTAATGCCTGTACCACAACTGTATTTTGGGAGAGAATAGTTTGTTTCTTGAGCTTCACAGGTTCACAGAGAGGAATTTTGCTACAAGCTAGGCCATACCCAGAGTCTCACCCATACCTAATTTAGCTGATGAGATGTTTGACTTTTGAACTGATGAGACTTAGACAAGATTCTGGATTCTAGTTGATGCTGTAATAGGTTGAAACTTTTGGTGACCTTGGAATGGGGGTGTATGCATTTTGCATATGGGAGCGTTGTGAATCTTTAGGGGCTAGAGTGCAGACTATAACTGGCTGAATAAAGGCCCCTTGAAGATAGCCACACCATAATCCCTGTAAATATATTATCTTAGATAGTAAAAGGAACTTTGCAGATGTAATTAAGTTAATGACCTTGAGATGATATGATCCTGGATTATGCACCTGGGCCCAATATAATCACAAGGGTCTTTATAAAAGGGAAGCAAGATGATCAGAATCAGTAGTAGATGTGATAATGAAAGCAAGAGGTTGGAATGATGCCAAGGAACCACAAACCTAATTATGCAGGTAGCCTCCAGAAGTGGGAAAAGGCCGGGAAATGGTTCCTCTCCTGAGCCTCTAGAAGGAACCAGCCTTGCTAACACTTTCAATTTAGCTCAGTCAAACTGATTTTGGACTTCTGACATCCAGAACTGTAAGAGAATACATTTGTGCTATTTTTAAGTCACTAAGTTTGCAGTAATTTGTTACAGCAGCAATTGGAATCTAAACTTGCTGATACTGGTCATTGTTTCCGGGACATTCCAAGGCTAGAGCAGGGAAATACATACATTTCAGGAAGACAAAGTACAATATATGTGTGTGCTCTTACTTCCAAGTCAAATTCAGAAGTACTGAGTATTTATTTCTCCTCATTAAACTTATATCAGAATCTATTTTCTCCTATGCTCAGAATATTGGTTCTCAGTAACATAATTACTCATTTACTCCATCCCAGATTACAAATACGCCAGTTTTAGAATGATAATACCACTACTGCCACCAAAAATATTACTACCAAAAACGATTTATTCTTAGATTATTTCCTACTGAGAGTGTAAAATGAAATTGCTCTGTCCTAAAGTCATTTGGAATAGATCTTCTCTGCGTGATCATGCCACCAACTGGAGTTAGAGTAGCTTCATTTGTTTCATTTTTAGATTTTTAACGACTTCTTTTTGATTGAATTTTATTTTATAATCATGTAAAATATTTTTATGGCTCCAATGGTAAATCTACAAATCAAGGAATTTTGGCTTCTCTCCCTGTCTTTTCCACTATTCTTTTCCTCTTTCATAAGTACATATATTTTTAAATCACTGGACAAACGTTATTGATTTATTTTAAAAAATATCTCAGAGAACACTTGCTCTTTAGGGTGCATTGGTAATATAAATAAAAATGTATGATCATGGAAATTTTAAAACATATTAAAAGCACACAGAACAAAATTTATGAAGTGCCCTGGAGTCACCACCAACCTTACAATTATTTGCTCATGGCTCCTGTCTTTGCATCTATACCCCCGACTCATTTTTCATCTTTTTGCATTATTTTGAAGTAAAACCCAAAATACTAAATCATTTTATCCATAAATATCTTAATAAGTATCTCTAAAAAATAAGGAATCTCAAAAAATAAACACAGTTATTATATCAGCAAATATAAGGAGTTTAAACTTGCAGATCATTATTTTTATAGTTCTCTTTTTTGAACTAGAATCCAAATAGGGTCCACCTATTGCAATTTTTTCTTTAAAAATCTTTTAAATTTATAGGTTCTCTTCTCTTAAATTTATATATATATACACACGAGAAAGAGAGCTTTTTGTTGGAAAAGCTATACTGGTTATCCTGTAGATTTTCTCATAGTTGTCATTTTACACATTGTATCCCTGTGATTCCATTTAATGTGTTTCTCTGGTCAATGGTCAATGTATCCTGTAGATTGATATTTGGATCTAGCATCTTTTTTCTTTTGAGGAAGATTAGCCCTGAGCTAACATCTGCCACCAATCCTCCTCCTTTTGCCGAGGAAGACTGGCCCTGAGCTAATGTCCGTGGCCATCTTCCTCTACTTTATATGTGGGACACTTGCCACAGCATGGCGTGCCAAGCAATGCCATGTCCACACCCGGAATCCGAACCAGTGAACCCGTGGCTGCCAAAGCGGAATGTGCGCACTTAACCACTAAGCCACCGGGCGGGCCCCTGGATCTAAGATCTTGATAAGACCTTTTTCAAAGGTGGTATTTTATTGTTCAAACAAGAGGCACATGCTACATGGCTCTTCTCTCTCTAGTGATCAATTCCTAGACCCATAAGTCATTAGGGAGTGCAAAATGATGATACTCTAATTCTATCATTATTTTATTCATGTTTAGCTGGAATTCTTTCATAAGTGAAACAAACTTCTCATCTGCTATTTGATTACACAGTGATGCCATTCATCTAGAAAAGCAGGCTAAATCTTTGATTCTTTCTTTTTATTTACAAGTTTTCAAAAAATAGTGAGATTGTTCCCTGGTGTCAGGGAATGTGTATCTATGTGTTTAAGAGATTTATTTTAAGGAGCTGGCTCATATGATTATGGAGGCAAAATCCCAAGATCTGCACACAGCAAGATGGAGACCCAGGAGTGTCAGTGTCAGTGGTGTAGTTCCAGTGTGAGTCTGAAGGCCTGGGAACCAAGAGAATTGATGGCGTAAGTTCCAGTCCAAGGGCAGGAGAAGACTAATGTCTCAGGTCAGCAGTCAGACAGGTGAAGTTCCTTCTTATTCACGGGAGGGTGAGCCTTTTTGTTCCATTCAGGCCTTCAACTGATTGGATGAAGGTCATCCACATCAGGGAGGGCAATCTGCTTTAGTCAGTCTCCCAATTCAAATGTTAATCTCATCCAAAAATACCCTCTCAGGCACACCCACAAGAATGTTTGACCAAATATCAGGGAACTCCATGGCCCATTTAAGTTTGCCCATGAAACTAAACATAGCATCTGACATCCTCCAATAGCAATGGTTTCCTTTTTCCTTTTCATTCCTTTTTCAAAAATTCATCATAAACTCATGGATTCAAATATATTTGATGTGTTTCCAGCCATTGAAATTACTTTCATTATTGATACTCAAATTGTTCCATCCTAGGACTCTTCAGTTTGGCTCCTGAACCATTTTGACACTATTATAGTAGTTTTTTTTATAGCTTCCTTCCTTTTGGTGTGATACTCACACTTATTATGTACATTTCTTGCCCTAACCTTGAATCAGTCATTTCTTGAAGGAGCCCTGCGTCTTTTTAAAAGAGCAAAATGCTATTTCAAGGCAATAATCTGGGTGCTAAGGGTGCACATTACTTACTACTGGGTTGATTATTATTTTTAAAAATCTTTTCCATAGATGAAGCTGGGAATATGCAATTAATTCTTATTATTCTAATTCAGAACCACAGAATGTTTTGTTTGGCTTTTACTAAACCTTTTTTATATTACATTATATGTTCCCACTGGCACTAAGAGAATCTCAGTTACCAATAACACTGGGCCTGATAGAATTAATATATTAAATAATGACTAGTTGCTGGATCCCACATTACACACACAACAGTATCATAAGAACAATATCCACATTACCACCAACAATATGATTATTAAAACAACTTAAGATTTTTTTGGCTGTTCTTTTATCCTTATGATTTCTTCACTAGGAATATGTAGTCAAATTACTATATTTTAAAGCCACTTGGAGCAGTGTCTCTATGTGTGATGATGCCGCTAGCTGGATACATATATACGTTTGTTTCATTTTATTTTATTTTTTAAAATAATTCATAAAAGTCCAACATGGTGAACTACCATATGCTGCAGCAATTCCACTTGTGGGTATACACCCAAAGGAAAAGAAATCGCCCTCCTGAAGAGATATCTGCACCCCATATTCGTTGCAGCATTATTTCCAATAGCCAAGGCGTGGAAACCACCTATGTCCATCAATGGATAAGTGGACTAATTCTATCAGGCCCAGTCTTATTTGTAACTGAGATTCTCTTAGTGTGAGAGAAAACAAATGGATGCAATATAAAAAAGGTTTAGTAGGAAACAAACAAAAATTTTGGTCGTGAAAAAAAGGAAATCCTGTCATTTGTGACAACATGGAGGAACCTTGGAGCCTTACGCTAAGTGAGATAAGTCAGAGAAAGACAAATACTGTGAGATCTCACTTATATGTGGAATTTGAAAAAATCGAACTCTTATAAACATAGAACAGGTTGGTGGTTGCCATAGGCAGGGGCTAGGAGGTAGGGGATGTGGGGGAAGGTGGTCAAAAGGTAGAAACTTCCAGTTGTAAGGTAAATAAGTTCTGGGGGATGTAATGTACAGCATGGTGACTATAGTTAACTATACTGTATTGCATATTTGAAAATAGCTAGGAGAGTAGATCTTAAAAGTTCTTATGACAAGAAAAAGTTGTAAATGTGTGAGGTGATGGATGTTAACTAAACTTATTGTGGTAATCATTTTGTAATATACACATATATCAAATCATTGTGTTGTACTCCTTAAGCTTATATAACATGCCAATTATATCTCAAAACACTGGAAAAAATCATTAGATTTTTTTAGTACATTCTTGATTTACAGAATAATATAGCATATAGTACAGATTCCATATGCCCACCCACCCCCATTCTCCCCCAGCTTCCACTATTATTAAGATCTTGCATTAGTGTGGTACGTTACAATTAAAGAAACAATATCGATATGTTATCATTCACTATATTCCATAATTTACATTAAGATTCACTCTTTGTGTTGTACAGTGCTATGACTTTTGACAAATGCATAATAACATATATTCACCATTAAAGTTTCATACAGAATAGTTTTACCACCTTAAAATCTCATGCTCTACCTTTCATCCCCTCTCTCTCCTCCAAACCCTGGCAACCACTGATCTGTGACTGTCCATATAGTTTTGCATTTTCCAAAATGTCATATTGTTGAAATCATACAGTATGTGGCCTTTTCAGGCTGGCTTCTTAACTATAGCAATACGCATTTCAGGTTCCTCCATTTCTTTTCACGACTTGATAGCTCGTTTCTTTTTATCACTGAATAATATTCCACTGTATCTATTATCAGTTTGCTTATCCATTCACTTACTGAAGGACACCTTGGTTGCTTTCAGTTTTTGACAATTATGAATAAAGCTACCATAAACATTCATGTGCCAATTTTTGTGTGTACATAAACTTTCAACTCATTTGGGTAAATGAGTAGGAGTGCAATTGCTGGATTGCATGGTAAAACCAAGTTTAGTTAATTCATGTGAAAGGTGTGTGGATTGTGTTCAGATTCATCTGTTTGCATAAGGATGTCCAATTATACTGGCACCATTTGTTGAAAAGAGTATCTTTCCTCCATTGAATTGCATTTGCTTCTTTGTCAAAGATCACTTGCTTATATTTGTGTGGGTCTACTTTTTTATCTCTATCCCTCCATCCTGTTCCCTCAATTCTCTTGTAGTTAATTATTTTAAAAAATTATGGATCCACCCACTTTATTATATACAAGGCAGCATACTATACATACTGTCTCAGTCAGTTTAGGCTGTTAGAACAGGATACTACAGACTGGGTGGCATAAACAACAGAAATCTATTCTCACAGTTCTGGAGGCTGGGAAGTCCAAGATCAAGGTGCCAGTCAATTTGGTTCCTGTGAGGGCCCTCTTCCAGGTTATGTCCTCACATGGTGGAGAAAGAGAGGGCAAGCAACTCTCTTCTGCCCTTCTTATAAGGACACTAATCCCATCATGAGACACTAATCCTAAAGGCGCTTCAGCTTCATGACTTAATTACCCCCCCCAAAGGCCCCATCTTCACATATCACACTAGGGATTAGAACTTCAACATATGAATTTTTGGGGGACACATTCAGTCCATAGGGCATACTTAATCTTGTCCAGCTGCATTGGTCCATAACTCCAAGACAGTGTTTAATAGCAGAGGAACTAGAGGCTGGCCTTTTCTATTCCTGACTTTTGTAGGACAGCCTTTAATGTTTCCTTACTAACTAAGATACCAGCTTAAGGACGGACAGATATATAGATAGGTAGTAGGTAGGCAGATAAAATCATGTTAAGAATTTCTCTATAAATTCTTATTTTATTGAGTACTTTTAAAATGAATAGATATTAAATTTTGCCAAGTGCCTTTCTTGTGTCTATGGAGATGATAATATAATTTTTTTCCTTTACTTGATTATAACGATGAGTTATATTAATGATTTCCTAATGTTGAAACACACATGTATTCCTTGAAGGAACCCTACTTAGCCACAATAATCATGCTTTAATGTGTTGTTGGATTCTGTTTGCTAATATATCATTCCTATAAAAGTTCTGCAGCATTATTTATAAGTGAAATTAGTCTGTATTTTTCTGTGGCAATTTTTGTCAGATTTTGAGATTATGCTATAATTGTTTCATAAAAGTAGAGTTGGGACAATTCTCTTGTGAAATCTTCTGGGCCTAGTGCTTTTGTGTAGGGGATTCTCTTTAACTACTATTTTTATTTCTTCTATGGAAAGTGATCTGTTTAGATCCTCCATCTCCTCTGGAGTTATTTTTGGTAAGCTGTAGTTTTCTCAAAAACTATTCATTTTATATTGATTTCTTGAACATCTTTATCTTCCTTCCAGAAGATAAATATTCTCTCATGCATTGTTTCTTCTCTTGTTGATTTTTCTGGAATTTTAGTTCCAGATTGTTTAGACGTATTTTTATTTATGTTGTTTTTATTTTTTTTAGACAACACCACATTATAAAAAGTGATTTGACTAAATTTACTTCCTGATGTCTTAAGTTATCCTCCTGGGTTTGGGTCTGTTGTATGAGTACTTTCCCTAAAGACGGGTTTGAAGGTCAGACTCTGTCTGGCAAAACTTGTGAGGTCTGTTAAGTTAAAGGATATTTTTTTCATCAGATTTAAATGACATATTGGCAAATATAAAATTTTACAATCACAGACTTTTTCCTTCCACAGCCTAGAAATAATACTATATTATCTTAATGCTTCTTCTTTTTCTTATATCTGTGCTTTCATTCTGGAAGCTTCTAGAATTTTCTTTTTTTGATGTTATTACATTTTACTACAGTGTGTCCAGGAGTAGAGTTTTATCTATTAAATTGTGCTCTATAAAGACCTTTTTTCAATTTTTTCATCTTTCTTTAAATTTGGCAAATTTATTTTCCTTATTTTATCAAATATTTCTTTATCTATATTTTTAAAACTATCCATCCATTATTTCCATTATCCATATGTTTTTGCTTATATTTCTAATCTCCACAAGACCTATTTTCTTTCTATGCCCCATTTTATTTTCCTGTTTCCTGTTTGGAAAGTTCCTCAATCTGACATTTCAGCTCACTAGTTTGCTTTACAAACTGGTGTTCTTTATGTCCCTGTCAGACTTTTCACACCTCATATCTCACCTTGTTCTTTTTTCCTTCTTGCTGGTACAACTTAATAACACTAAGATCCTCCAGTCTCTGTTTGAGAATATTTGCTTTGCTTATTTGGATTATCTGTTCCAACAGTTCTTCATCATATAGTTATGTACTGTTTTCAGTTTATTATCTTTATTTGGTAGTTTGCATCTCTCAGCTGACTGTGAAGTCATGTTTCCTTGGGGATAACAGACATGTAGAACTTTTTTGACCTTATTCTACACTAAGAAATACATTGTTACCTGGTGACCCACTTGATATCTGTTTATAAAATGGTATTTTTAAACGTATTTTGTATATATTGCAAAATAATGTTTACTTTATGATGAGAAACGCACTCTGATATTTCCTAGTCATTTGATTTTGTTGAAAAATACTAGTCACTCTTCACTATGTTAATTTGATCATCCACTAATGAGTCAAGATTCACAATTTGAAAACTCTATGATATATGAGAGAAGGTCCGAAGGTCAGGTAATAGTTAAGAAGGAAGGATTAGAGGAATAAATTCTAGAACCCTAGGCACCACAGAATCCCTCAGATTAATCTAGTTTGCTTCACCCCATTGGGCAATAGCTCTGTTTGGGCATTCCCTTCTAAACTCTAAGACAGGAGCAGTGCTATGAGGTGGCTATTCCTCTGGGTTATACCTTACCTGCCATGGAAGTTTGATGAGGAGGGGTTGGATCGATGAATATCCAAGGGTGACTGGTCAGCTTACACCTACATCAGCTCCTCACCCTCAAAAGGCTGCTCTAAGAATATCTATACCCAAGGGCCTTGGTAGTTCCTGCTGATTTCTGATGCAAAGGAGCAGGCAATGATGACCCCAAAGGAACGAGGCACCGGTGAGATAAGAGCAGAATTTACAAAATCTGCACCAATCTGTATACTTCGCTGCTGCTGTCAGGCTGCCTCCTTGTTCCTAACGGGATTCCCGAGTCCTCCCGGACCAATTCACCACAGCCTTTAGTCTCCCTGAGATTTCTCACTGTTTTGATATAATTTCCTTAATAATTCCTTCCACAGTTTCTGCAGAGTGGATTCCATTTGGGGAAACCCAGCAGCCCTGGGTTAAGTCTTTTCAGGAATCTTCAAAATATACAGGCTCAAAAATCATACTTTTTCATGGCAAAGACCTCAGTGATCAATCTGATATGAATCTGTCTCACAATAGGGATCAGGGTGATTGAAGGAAGATATAGAGCTTTACTTTTTTCAAGGCTGCCTTTGCATCTATTTCCTCCTGTGTTGCCCAGGTAGCATTCATTCTTACAAGTTCCTGGTTAGGCTTCAGTGGTGCATTTCGGCCGTGTCTGCACAACCAAAGCCAAGCAGGGGCCTTCAGTCACTAATGCACTGGGAGTGCAGTCAATCAGAATAGCTCAGGAAAAACAGTCTTTGCATTTGTGCTCATTAAAGATAATTCAGGTCACTGCTTTTTCCGCGGGTACATTATGGCCCATATGTGGGTATAAGTATACACTGGGGGGTATCCAACAAGTAGATGGGGTGGGTCTCTAACTCTGGAGTATGATAGGAGAGCTTCAAAAATCACCTCTCCCTCCAAAAGTACCTCCATACCTGCTCTGACCTTTTCTTTAGGTTGGTCCGAAATTTTCCATCCTGCTTTCGAATTTCCGTTATTTATATTTCCTTTGAGTTAGACAACAAAGAGCATAGAATTGTGACTAAGCCCCCCTGATAAAAGCTCTTTCAAGAATAGCGCACATCATAGTGTTAGTGTTGATTGGTGAGCACTTCTCCGTTCCAGTGAAACAGGTAACCTCTTCTGTATCTGACTTCATCATCCTTCTCCACAAGATGCTTCCCCCCCCATATTCCCCAGATCTGTATCTGCAGTACATCCATGCAGTTGCCCCTAGTGTTCCTCATCTCTTTCCTTGTTCTCCTCCACAACCAACTCCTGTTACTTTTAACTTTTATGTTTCTCTAGAATCCACGCATTTCTCTTCATCCCTGCTGCCACTGTCCTAGGCATCTCTCACTAGATGTTTCCTACAACGTTCAAGTTATCTCCTTCTCTTCAATCTTATTTTTGTCTAATCCTTTCTCAACATGGCAGCTGTAACATTTTGACCATGTCGGTACTTTCCTGAAACTCTTCAGTGTTGCCCAATTGCCCATAGAGTGGTTTGCAAATATTTTTCCCACTAAAACATAGCCAAGAAATACAATGCAGTTCCATTAGCATCAGCAACTAAGGCAGTTGAGTTCATGATCTTGTCACATGCCAAAGAGGAAGATATATGGGGACATAGCTGAATCTCTGGAATGAGAACCATATTCCTATAACATTGTAGGTATTCAATGAACATTTCTTGACTGAGTAATGATGAATAAAACACAAGACAGGTAAATTTGGCAGCAAGAAGCAGTTGAAGAGAAGTTCAGAGCATAAAACTGTGTGAGCGGAGTGCAAGAGAAAGTACTGGGAGTCTGTAAAAACTTGGTCTTGTGAGTGTGTGCGTGTATGCACTGACACACGTGCACCCATATGAGATAACTAATGTTCTCTTCACATAGAAGGCCCTCTATCACTAGTTGTTGAATAGGAAAAAGGTTTTAAGGATAAAACTGTAAAACAGTTTTGCCTGTGTCAACCTAACTTCTTCCCTGGATTTTGGGGACAACTGTTAATAAGTGAATAATTCAATCCAATGCATAATTTAATACAATGATTTCTAATTTATTATTTGTGGGATGATTTTAAAGAAAAAAGTCTTTGATGGTATATTAGTTTTCTGTGGTTGATGTAACAAATTACCACAAATGTACTGGCCTAAAACAACACAAATTTATTAGTTAACCATTCTGGAGGTCAGAAATCTGATATGATATCACTGAGCTATAATCAACATGTGGGCAGGGCTGTATTCCCTCTGGAGGCCTGAAAGGAAAATCCCTTTCCTTTCCCTTCCTGTCTTTTAGAAGCTACCCACATTCCTTGGCTCAGGGTCCCCTTCCATCTTCAAAGCCAGCAATGGCCACTTGAGTCTTTTTCATGCTGCGTCACTCTAACACTGACTCTCCTGCCTCCCTCTTCCATTTATAAGGACCCTTAGAATACATGGGCACAGCTGGATAATTCAGGATAATCTCCTCATTTTAAAGTCATCTGATTACCAATCTAAATTTAAATTACACCTGCAATGTTAATTCCCCTTTGCCATGTAACAGAACATACTCACAGATCTGGGGGGATTAGGATGTAGACATCTTGCAGGGAAAACATTATTCTGCCTACCATATATGGTCACACTCCCTCATAGAGATTCTCAGAAATTACAATGCACATTAGCATAGCAAACCCTAAAGTACAACTGCCACATGTGATTGTTCTAATTGCACCCTACGTAAGGGTGCCCAGCAGGGGAGATGCAAGAAAAGAGACCAAGTCCTGGCTCAGCTCCATGTGATAACCTCTACTAGATATTAAAATTACAGTAATTAAAACACTGTGGTACGAGCACAGAGTAGATGGTGTAATGGGACATAATAGAAAGTCTGAAAATAGATCCATTTTTAAGAACTTAACATAGTCAGTTTTCAACTTTCATGCAACACATTTTTCTCTACTTTGTGCACTGACATCCCTAAGGTACTCTGCATCAGACAAATTTGGGTTTTTATGTATATGCTAATGACCAACTATTTTGATCTAGAGCTTACCTCTAGCTCATAGTATGATTTGGGAACACTGTCATCATATTTTCTTGTGAAACTTTTGGTATTCGAAATGTTTTAAAAAAATTTGTCCTTAGGTTATTATAATGAGGTAAAAAATAGAAAAACAGAAGTGCTGGTATTAGTGGTCGTATTTAAGGTATGATTGGTAATTATCAGACAAGCCAAAAGTGTTGCATCTTTATTTTCTATGGCATAATTATTGGGCTTAAGCTCATCAATTGTCCGTTTAGTTGTTGAGTTAATATAGTAAAATAATATAGTGAGTTATGGAACTATATTATAGAACGTGATTTTTTTCTTCTTAAAAACAAGGTATAATGGAGAAATGGAAAATAATAAGGAGATCTTTAAAATTATAAATTGGGTATCAAAAACTGTTTTCACTTCCATCTTTTTTCATATGACTTCTTATGCCAATACTTTTCTTGTACACCATATTAATTTCTAAATGAGTCAGAGATACAAATGAATAAATGTGGGAGAATCAAAAAGAAGGAGAACTATATAACATTACACATACTAGAAGAAAACATGAGTGAATTTCTCTATAACCTGGAATTTGGGAAAATAATTCTAAATATGACACAAAATCTAGAATCAATAAAAGAAAAGAGCAATAAATTCAATTCCAAAAACTAAAAAAGTTTGCATGGCTAATTAAACACAGCCAAAAGACAAATTAAAAACTAGGAAAATATTTGCAATTTATCATAGACAAGGACTAATAATCCCTAAAATATAAAGAGCTTCTGAAAATAGAGAAAACTGCCCCATAGAAAAATATGCTAGCGATGTAAACAGAAAGTTCAGAGAGATAGAAAATCAAGTGGCTCTTAAGCATATGGAAAGATACTTAACCTCATTTATAGTAAAAGAAATGCAAATTAAATGTACTGTTAGAAACATTTCTCACCCATCAGATGGGCAAAAATCCAAAGTCTGATAGCATCCTTGGTGGAAAAGGCTGTGGATAAACAGACACTTTTATATATTGCTGGTAAGAATTAAATGCTATAGCCCCTGTGGAGGGAGATTTTCCAATATCTAGCAAAATTGCATATGTATTCACCCTTTGATCCAGCAATTACACTTGTAGGAATCTATTACAACCAAAACACTGGCAAACATTTGAAAAGATGCACAGGAATATTTACTACAGCATTAGGGATAATAAAATAACTAGAAACAATCGCGTGTCTATCAATAAGGGATTAGTTGAATAAACTACTCTACATCCATACAATGGACTACTGTAAAATAGAATGAGGAATATCTTTCTACACGATTAAAGAACCGTCTCCAGGATATATTGATGAGGACAAAAACAAGGTAGTAAAAGCATGCTAATATTTTAAAAAGAGGAGATATGGATGTTTATTAATAAAACAATGAAAGGATAACCATAAAATCAAAATTAAATAAATAAAGCTTACCTGTAGTGGGAGGGAGTAGAGTAGAGAGACAGACCTCTTCAAATATACCTTGTTTTGAAGGTATACTTTGACTTTGGAAGTTTATACATTTTTATCTTATTATAAAAGAAAGTTAAATAAAAAAGCAATCTCTTAAAAATCTAAACAAAATGGAACAAATGAACCGAACTCTAAATCCAATTGACCTAATCTCATAGGGAGAACTTTCCAAGTGATTTTGCAACTCAGTAATTTGACCGTGTATTGCTAGTTGGGTGTACTCTAAGGAGAGAAAGAACTGCAAAAAATATTTTAAAACTATTTTCAGTGATCCCAGTATTGGTGGCAGTGGTGCTATAGTTATTCTGAGAGTTTTATGTGTGGTGTGGGATAGAGCAAATAAGTCGTTCTATTGACATTAAAAACAGAGCTTTTCATCATGGAGGAAAGAAGATGCAGATGTAAACCTATGGTCCTGAATTTGAAATGGAAGCACCAGTATGACCTAGGTATTTCCTAGGTGATCCTCTGAAAAAGTCAAGAACAATGGTCAACCCAGTTGAACCTCATCAGCACTCAGATTGGGACTTGAAATACCATTTTCAACCTAAAGAAACTAGGGTTTTTAGGGAAATGACTGAATTCTGAATGTGGATTAGGACACGTGCAGGGGAAATTGGCACATCTTGTACCAGATAGAAAGGAAGCTACCCATAGGCTCTGTTCAAAAAGACTTAACAGTTAACCTGAATTAGGTGGACAAAGGTGGGGCCATCAACTGGAATGGAAACATTTAAAATATAAAATATTCAAAAATCAGAATTCATTGTGATTTCTGGATGCTAGAGAATAGCTCCTTGTTTTAAAAACTAGTAAACAAAGAGAAAGAGACAAATATTTACCCTGACTTTTCAATATGATCTTTACGTCATGGTACCCAAATTATTGATGAAGCCAAGTTTCTCTTTATTTATGTATTCCAGCTAATAAAGGAAGAAGAAATGATAGAATTAGAAAATTACCAGAATTGAATTGGTAATGATCATCAATGGCTACTAACATTAAAAAATGAGAGAGAACAGATATCATGTATCTCCTGTTGGAAATAAGCAAAATCTTCTATAAAATAGTCCTGCCACACGAAAAATTTAAATCTGAATCTTATCATTTTTCTATATCTTATTGTGGAGATGCATCAAGAAAATTCAGACTGTGGGGGTATTCTGTATGGCTAAAAAGCCACTTTCTTTAGCAACCATGGAAAAAATACAAAGATAAAATCCAGGATATCAAAGGAGAATCTATAAAGAAACAAGACGTCCGTCTATCAATGAACTGTGATGTATGCACCTTATTTGAATTGCAAATAAAGCAGGCAAATTTTAGAAAGGGAAAAGAAGACAATTGAGGACCCGTGAAGAATGGTGAATGTTTAAAGTTTTAAGAAAGTGTTTTACATTATTTTGAGGTGATGGTGGTTTTGTGTTTAAGGTAAACACAAGAGCCCTAACCAAGAGTTTAAAATTTGTTGAGGCTGGGAGGTGGGTATATCAGGTTTATCATATTCTGTCTACTTCTGTTTATGTTTTTAATTTCCGTAATTAAAGGTTAAAAATGTTTCCATTAATTCAGATTTCTGTAGTTACTAACAGCAACAATGAAAACTGTTTTATCAAGAGAAGAAATTTGATGTTCGACTTTTCTTGATTAATATTTCAGGGAAGTTAATAAGATACTATTAAAGTTAGAAACTCAATTACCTGCTCAAGCTTAACACTGGCAAATTTTCTTCCCAATCAATTTTCTCTGCTTCATAAAAGTTGTTTCAAGAAAACTGAGGGAATTAGAAATTATAACTGAAAGATAAGAAATAACTTTGGAAATTTATTTTATGGTTTAATTTCAAATTTAATCTAGGCTTTTAGTAATTGCATATACATTGCCTAACACTCAGTTTTAGAAAAAATAAACCTATGCATCATATTTAGAGATCTTTCCAGTATTTTTAGCCTTCTGTTAAGGTATCCTCCCCTTTAATTCAGTCCTGTATTACTTCACTGAGTAGAACCTTTTCTATATAATAAAGTTGGAAAATCACGTCAGTGAACAAAGAATTGATTATTCTAATCAGTATGTTGTTCTAATTGGCTAACTATTTGACAAACAATCAGAGTCTATCTTTACCTTATACCAAACTTATGTGTATATGGATTAAATACTTAAATATTAAAAAAGGAAACATGAAAGTAATATAATAGAAAATATTAATGAATGCTTATATAGCTTGTGTTGAGAAATGACTGGCTCATGTGATATTTAGACAGAAGCTACATCAAAAGATTGATAGACTTAAAGATATAAAAAGTTAAACCAAAATATCACAAAAGACTCCCTTTCCCCCAGTTAATGACCAACTGATAAATATTTAAAACATGTGTTATTAGGAGTTAATATTCTTAATATATTAGAGCACTTATGGATGAGAAAAGGATGCTCTTTCTAAGAGAAAAATGGACTAAAGACTTGAATAAATGATGCACAAAGAAAGAAATACAAATCACCAATAAAAAGTTCACCCAGACATCCTAGTAATAAAATAAATACAAATTAATATGAAGATGAGAGGACGCTTTCTCATCTATCAAATTGGCAAAGACAAAGAGTTTGACGGGACAAGTGTGTGGGTTTTGGCGTTCTAGTATCGTACACTGAGGAGAGAAGTAGAAGTCAGAACAATCTTTCCCAAAGCAGTTTGTCTGTATTAAGATGAACATTTGCATAACCTTTAACATGGACATTTTTTTCTCTAGAAATTTGTTCTTTTAAAAAAACAAAACAAGTGAGTAAACACTGACATGAATGTTTATTGCATTGCTGTTTATAACAGCAAAAGAGCTGTAAGCAATCTGAAATCCAGGGATTCAGAATTTACTCAACGGCTTGGTAAATATGTACCAATGCCAAAAAGTGCCTTATTAACAAAGATGGTGACAGCTATTGTAAAGAGGGAAAAGAAGAGTTCAGAGCAACTTATATTGTGTCATCCCATTTTATTTACTGATACATATTTAATCTATCTGCATTTTTCTAAGAAACCTATAACGTCTGTAATAAATTTTAAAAAGATGTTTTGTTTCCTATCTGTATTTGAAAAGTTTCTGGTGAGGAACTATGCTGTAAAATGCAACAGTAGGAAAGACCATTCAACACATTGTAGTGCTTCTTCTTGTTGAGGTACCGCGACTGACGGGTGGACCCTGGCTCTGGAGGCAGAGCCCAGAGTGATCAGGAAATCTGCGTGATGTAACCTCATGTCTGGTTTTAACACGTCACAAAGGAAAGAAATGCAATACCTTTTGTATTTGGTAAGTGGAACACGGATAGATTTTTTAGTCTAGAATACACACACACACACACAAATATACATATATAAACAGAGCAAAAAACTTAGTGCCAAGGAAGCTTGGGGCAGATGATAAGGCAAGACTAATACCTTCATACTGATAAATATTAGCACCCACTAACTAAGGGACTTTTAACTCAGTGATACATAATGATTGCAAGTTGAAATGATCTATTGGGTTAAATAAAACATAGCATTAAAATTAATTTTACCCATTTCTTTTTACCTTTTTTAAAAATAAAGATACTAGAAAATTTAATATCAGGTATGTGGCATGTATTGTCCTTCCATTGGACAGTACTGCTGCATACTGTAATAATCTAATTATGTCATAGCCCTGCTTACAATCTTTAAGTGTCTTCCTGTTACTCTTGCTTAGGATAAAGACCAAAGTCCTTAACATGGCCCGTCCATCTCTGAAGAGCCTTACCCCTGCCTCCCTCATCATTTCTACCTCTTCCCAATCTTCCCCCTGGTTTCTGAGTGCCAATCTGTGGTCTTCTCTCAGGTCCTTCAGCACAGCAATTTTCCTAACTGCAGATTGAGACCCAAAAGTGTTTCATGAAATAAATTTAGTGGATTGAGACCAGCATTGAAAGTAGAATGGAATAGAGTACACGACAAACAAAAGGGTAAATATTATCTTATGTAGATGCTTTTTATTTCGTGTGTTTGTTTACTAGGTTATGCTGTAAAATACATTTCTTACTGAAGTAAAAAATGTGTAAGAGGCAATGCTCTAACCTAAGGTTTCTCAACTTTGGCATAACTGACATTTTGATTGCACAATTCTTTATCATGGAGAGCTGTCCTGTCCTTTACAGAACATTTAGCAGCATCTCTGGCCTCTGCCTGCTAGATGCCAGCAGCACAGCCCTCCTCCATTATGACAACTCAAAACACCTCCAGCGTTTGCCAAATATTCCCAGTTGAAGACTATTTTTCTAACTCATCATGATTGATCTCACAACAAACCTTTTTCTCAAGCCGTTCTCCCTTACTAGAGGTGCTTCTCATCTCTCGTCTCCTGGTAACTCTTACCCTTCAGCTCCCAGCTCAGTTGCACTCTCTCTGGGAAGTCTTTCCTGGGTCTTCTAGGCAGGTCTCATCCTTCTGTATATGCTCTCGTAAAATCATGTGCTCTATTTCAAGCACTTATCAATTTATAATTTTCATTTACCTCTGTGACTATTTGATTAATATCTGCCTCTCTCACTAGGCTGTTGGTTCCATGAAATCAGGAATCGTGTATTGCCTACAGTACAACAATAAACAAGTCCTTTATGCAGTGTCTACTATGTATTGGCTCCATACTAGATGCTAAGTGTACAGTAGGTAGCCAAAGGAACAAAATTCCTGTCCTTGAGTGGCTGACAGTCTTGTTGAGGAGCCCTAAAATACAGGAACAGACCAATATTTAAGCACAAATTAAAAATGGAAATGATGCTAAAATAAAGATGTGTTCTGAGTTGGGAAGACCAATTTAGATAGAGTTTTCAGGAGAAGGATGCACTGAGGATGTGAACGTTAAGTGGAATTTGAAGTATTAGAAGGACACGGCAACATCAAAGCAGCGAAAGAACATTCCAAGAACAAATATCCTCTTACTTAAAGGCCTTATAACATGTTCCCAGTAGGTTTTAAACAATCATTCTTCTGTGAAGAAAATGCATCAGAGAAAATTAAAAGGAAGTAGGGGAAGCCACTTAGAAAGTTATTCAGTCCAAGGAGGAGGTCGTTGGTGTCTTGGACTAGGGGTTGTCATTAGGGAAATGGAAAGAAGTATGTGTAATACAAGTATTTACTAGGTATCTAGTGTGTCAATTTTCAGATTCAACACACTAGTTACTTAGTAAATATTTGCTGATTTATTATCTACTGAGTGAATTCATTCAACATTTACTAACATAATTAGATCAAAGCTTTAATAAATTAAGATAACTTTGGAGTAAGTTTTGAATGATTGCCTTTTATTTTTGTCACCACATCTGCCTTTTAAAGTCCAGTTCAAATTCTATATTGTCTACGAAAAAGTCCCCTCTACTCTCAGACAAATCAATCTCCGTTTTCTCTCCTGGCAAATTTGGTCTAGCTCCACTGTAGCATTTATCACTGTCTACCTTAGATAAGATACTTGTGACATCAAGATATTGTGACTACTGTGATCACCTGCCCAACTATGTTATGGGTGCTGTGGAGGCTGATAATTTTCTTTTCTATCGTTTGAACTCTGATACGATAGACTGTACAGAGGAGACGTTAAATAATGTTGGTTGAATAGAATGAACCCCATGAAAAATTACTTGGGAAAAATTCAGTCTTTTAAAACTTTGCTTTGATGACTCTTTCAGTCAGAAATCTCCCAATGGGCGGGAAATTATTTACACTGCTTATTTCAAGCAAAATTTATTTTGAAAAAGGAGTGTTTTAAAAGGTGCTTCAATCTCAGACATACCAAAGGCAGGCTTCGTTAATACACACAGTTCTTGATGATGCATTTCACCAGGGGAGCTAAGGGAACATATGTTTTCACTTCTCTACGATGATTAGCTGGCAATGGAACTGCTGGGTCCCAGGGAAAGCGATGTTTAACTCTAATCTTTTTCCAAAGGGATTTATCATTTTATGTCCTCATCAGCTATGTATGAAGGTTCTGTTTCTCTATATCCTTGTCAGCTTTTGCTATGCCAGTCATTTTAACTTCAGCCATTTTACTGGGTGTGAAATAGTGTCTCATTGAAGTTTTAATTTGAGGTTTCCTGATGACTAATGATGTTGAACACTTCATCACATGCTTATTGGCCATTCATTTATCTTCCTTTTTGAAGAGTCTGTTTCAGTTCTTCGCTGAAATAAAAAAAAATTTTTTTCCAGCTTTATTGAGATATAATTGACAATAACATTCTGTAAGTATAAGATGTACGACATGATGATTTGATACACTTATATATTGCAAAATGATTACCACAATAAGATTAGTTAAGACATCCTTCACCTCACATAGTTACCATTTTGTTGTTGATGTTGTGGTGAGGACATTTAAGATCTACTTTCTTGGTAACTTTCAAATATACAATACAATATGTTTAACTATAGTTACTGTGCTATAAATTAAATCTGTAGAACTTATTTATCTTAAAACTGGAAGTTTGTTCCCTTTGACATATGTCTCCTCATTTCCCCCATCCCATAGCCCCTGGCAACCACCAATCTATTTCTAGGAGTTCAGCATTTTTATTTTTTATTTTTGATGAGGAAGATTGGCTCTGGGCTAACATCTGTTGCCAATCTTCCTCTTTTTGCTTGGGGAAGATTGTCGCTGAGCTAACATCCACACCAATCTTCCTCTGTTTTGTATGTGGGACACTGCCACAGCATGGTTTGATGAGCCATGTAGGTCCACGCCCTGGATCCAAACCCACCAACCCCGGGCCCCCAAAGCAAAGCGCACACACTTAACCACTATGCCACCAGGCCGGCCCCCAAGTTCAGCTTTTATAGATTCCACATGTAAGTGAGATCAAAAAGTATTTACCTTTCTCTTTCTGACATTTTACTTTGTATAATCCCCTCAAGGTTCATCCATGTTGTCCAAATGGCTGAATTTCCTTCTTTTTTATGGCTGAATAATATTTCATTATGTATCTTTATCTATATTTATATTTATATGTATCACATTTTCTTTTTGCATTCATCTCTTGATAGACAGTTAGATTGTTTCCAGGTCTTGGCTGTGGTGAATAACGCGTCAGTGAACATGGGGGTGCAGATATCTCTGTGAGACAGTGTTTTCGTTTCCTTCGAATACATACCAGGAAGTGGAACTGCTGGATCATATGGCAGATCTACTTTTAATTTTGAGGAAAATCTGTATACTGTTCTCCATAGTGGCTGAACCAGTTTACAATCCCAACAACAGTGCACAATAGTTCCTTCCGTCTACATCCTCACCAACACCTGTTAGCTCTTGTCTTCTTATGACAGCCGTTCGTACAGGCATGAGGTGACAGCTCATTGTGGATTTGGTTTGCACTTCCCTGATGATTAGTGATGGTGAGTACCCTTTCAGGTACTTGTTGGACATTTGTATGTCTTCTTTGGAATAATGTCTATCCAGGTCCTTTGCTCTTTTTAAAAATTGGATTCTTTGTTTTTTTGCTATTGAATTGTATAAGCTTCCTATATATTTTGAATATTAACCCCTTATCTGATACATGATTTGCCAATATTTTCTCTCATTTGGTAGGTTGTCTTTTCATTTTATTGATTGTTTCTTTTGCTATACATCTTTTTAGTTTGATTTAGTCCCATTTGTTTATTTTTGCTTTTGTTTCTTGTGTTTTTGGCGTCGTATCCAAAAAATCATTGCCAGGACCAATGCCAAGGAGCTTTTTCCCTGTGTTTTCTTCCAGGAGTTGTATGGTTTCGGGTCTTATATTTACATCCTTAATCCATTTTGAGTTAATTTTTGTGAGTGGTATAAGATAGGGGTCCAGTTTCATTCTTTTACATGTGGATATCTTTTCACTAAATTTTTAAAAATTATGTTGCAATGCCTTTTTATTATTGAATTTTAGGTATTCTTTACATATTATAGATAGATGCATTTGTGAGATATATATTTTGTGACTACTTTTCCCCAGTATGTGATTTGCCTATTCACTTTCTTAATGGTAGTTTTTAATGAGCAGAAATTTTTAATTTTGATAAAGTTCAATTTCATAAGTATTTCTTTTTGTGGTTAATGTTTCTGTGACCTGTCTAAGAAATCTTTGCTGACTTCAACTCATGGAGATACTCTATGTTTACTTCTAAAACCTTTATGATTCTAGCTTTGATGTTTAAGTCTATGGTTCACCTGAAGTTAGTCTCTGTTTGTGATGTGACGTAGCGATAGTGGTTGATTTTTTTCCTTATGGACAACCAGGTTTCCCAAAACTGTTTGCTGAAAAGACTTTTTTTTTCTCCTATTCAATTGCTGTGCTGTTTTAAAAAAATGTTTATTTGACTACACATCGATAAGTGAATTTCTGGACTCTAGATTCCATTACTTTGATCGATTTGTCTATCTTTAAATCAGTACCACACTGACTTGGTTACTGCGACGTTATCCTAAGTGTTGAAATCAAGACTATGTAATTCACTCAACTGCGTTCTTCTTATTAAAAATCACTTGGCTATTCTAGGTCTTTTACATTTTCATATACATTTTAGAATTTGCTTGACAATTTCTACAACAAATTTTTGCTAGGATTTTGAGTGAGACTGTGGGGAATCTTTAGATCAGTTTGGGGAAAATTAATATCTTAATGATATTGAGTCTTCTAATCCATGAACATGATATATCTTACCATTTATTTAGATCTGCTTTAATCTTTTTTTAACAACGTTATGTAGTTTTCAATGTTTCACAGTTTTCATGAAGATTTCATGTGTAGAGGTCTTACACATATATTGTTAAATTTATGACTAAGCATTTTTAATGCTATATCCATTAAATTTTCCTATTATCTTTTAAAAAGTTATTTCTAGGGTCTGTAGTGACAGTCCTTCTTTTATTCCTGATATTGATAATTTGTGTGAACTTTCTCTCTCTCTCTCCTAATCATTCTAGTTAGAGTTTAATCAATTATATTAATTTTTTGGCAGAATCAACTTTTGTGCTTATTGATTATTGTTTTATTTATAATTTCCTTTATCTCTGCAAGCTTTATTATTTCCATTCTTTTGCTTGCTTTGTGTTTTATTTTGAAAAAAGTCCGATCAAACTTCTTTTCTCCTGTCCCTCCCCCATTAGATAAGAAGTTGATTGAAGGCAGGGACAATATCTAATACCTGCATGTAAAAACCTCAACAACTATTTGTTAAATCAACTGTGGGAAGCAGGTAGGGGAACATTCCAGTTCTCTAGCATGTCACTTGGTTAACATTTGTATTAGTTATGTATTGATGAATAATAAATTATCACAAAGATTCTTGGCTCATGGGGAAGGGGAAGAAATATAAGATAAAGATTAAAAATAAAAGTCCGGGGGGCGGCCTGGTGGCACAGCAGTTAAGTTCGCATGTTCTGCTTTGGCGGCCCGGGGTTTGCTGGTTCGGATCCTAGGTGCTCACATGGCACCACTTGTCAAGCCATGCTGTGGTAGTTGTCCCACATATAAAGTAGAGGAAGATGGGCACATATGTTAGCTCAGGGCCAGTCTTCCTCAGCAAAAAGAGGAGGATTGGTGGCAGATGTTAGCTCAGGGCTAATCTTCCTCGAGAAAAATAAATAAAAATAAAATAAATAAATAAAAATCTGGGGCCAGCCATGTGGCATAATAAGTTCATGCACTCCGCTTCAGCAGCCTGGGGTTCACCAGTTTGGATCCCTGGCACAGACCTACACACTGCTTATCAAGCCAGGCTGTGGCAGGTGTCCCACATATAAAATGGAGGAAGATGGGCACAGATGTTAGCTGAGGGCCAGTCTTCTTCAGCAAAAAGAGGAGGATTGGTGGTGGATGTTAGCTCAGAGCTAATCTTCCTCAAAAAAAAAAAAAAATTAAAAAAAATCCATCCTAAAATGCTGAAGGAATGCAGTAAGGGAGAAGGAACAGAGACATGAACCAGTCAGAGTGCGTTAAATTTGAGTTTCTAAATTTCAGGTAAATAACTTCTCTGAGCTTCAATTTCTTCATCTGAAAATATAGTAACACTACCACTCAAACGTTTGTCGGATTAGATGAAATATAATCCTGTAGCAATACCTGGCACATATTAGGGGCTCAATGAATGACATTTCTATGAGTCTCAGAGTCCTTATTTGTAAAGTATGCTCTCAGAGTAGGGTTGTTGGGTGTGTGGAAAAAGATTTGTAAATAACGTGCTTAGCACAGGGCACGATCCATTTTAGATGCACCCAGAATATAAACTCCTTTGGGTGTCTGTAGAAACTATAAATCATGTTATGGTTATAGGAGATGGAAAAGAATCTATGGACAACTTTTTGGGGTTCTAATTATTGCTTAAAATCTACATCTTGCTTCTCCAATTGAGGATTTAGTTTTTTCAAAAAGCCTAGGTGTGAGCCAGGGCAATATTAAAGAGAGATGGCAAAGAAGGACAAGGCTGGATACTTGAAACCGCCTTTTGACCGCCATTTTCAACAAAAGAGGGTGAAAGCTGGTACCTGGAGATGAGGAATTGTGAATTCTCCCTTTGTATCTGAGTGACCACCAAATGCAGGGATCAAATAGTTTCAGTCTCTCACGAATTTTATATATAAAGTAAATAAATGGTTCTCTAACATAATAAGTGTTTACAGAACCCTCACATCTCCATTACAACATCAAAGGTTAGTGTTCATTATGATTTTCCTAGGATTTGATGAGTACTTATAACCATTAATATTGGAAAGACCCACTATCACACCTGTCACCTCTGCTCACACATTGTTGGCCAAAACAGTCATGTCTGTGGGTAACGTCAAGTGGGTAGAGCAGTGCAATCCTCCTGTGAGTAGCAGTATCTACCACAAAATTTAAAAATCTATTTCGAGTAGAATACAGAAGCATAGGTACTAATCCTCCATTCTCTTTACTTATGGGCCATAAAAGAACTTCCAGCTCAGAATACAGGCTGAGAATCAGTTGATATGAATTCATTCATCACATACTTTCCTAACTATGTGCCAGTGTTTCTAAGTGCTTTACACATACTCATTCATTTATTTCTCAAGATAATCTTAAGAGGTTGATATTATTATCCCTACTTACAGATGAGGAAGTGAAGGTCAGAGCGGTCAAGCTGTTTGCCCAATGTCACGCAACTGGGATTCATCCCCAGACAGTCTGGCTCCAGAATCCATGCATGTAACCAGTGTACACGGCCTCTCAGAGTAGGCCAGAATGACTATTTTTGGGTAAGAACTAGGTGCCAGGCTTTGAGCTGGGTGTGTCCCACAAGTATTGTCAATCCTTGTGAATTGTTTGTGTCAGAATGCAGCCATCAGGCAGGATGACCACTGCTGGACTTCAGAAAATTCTTCATAATGCACAAGAATGTTTCAATACTGCACACATTAGAAAAGAGTGTTCTGTTCATTTTATGACTTTTTACCATGTTTCTACAGAGGGCACCAACACATAAGTAACTTCTGTTGCTCAGTGTTTGACCTTTGTCCAACAAAATTTGACTCAAAAACTCAAGAACGTATTATTTTCCTCTTTTGAGAAGAGCAAAATGTTAACTTTGTGTAGTTGCATGGGACAAGAAGAATGAAAATATACAAATTAGTTGCATATTTAGTTAACTGCTTTGTCCTATATATATAGCTTCCTAATTTTTGATCTTTTGCACCTTTACACTAATAGCAAATAAGAATTAATTTATAAAAAAGACAGAATGGGAAATCAAAAGTAATTTCTTATCTTCTGAAAATAATTTAACTTCCTCAATTTTATTTTTTCAGGAACCAATTCTATATCAGGTGTCATCTGCTAATTGAATGATTTGATCATCTCTGCTGGGGTTGGAAGATTATAGCTTGAAAGCCAATTTTAACGTGATACCTATTTTTATAAATAAAGTTTTATTGAAGCACAGCCACACCCCTTCATTTATGTATTGTCTCTGGCTGCTTTTGCACAACAATGGCAGAGTTAAATAGTTGTGACTATTTAACTGCAGCCTAAATTATTTACTACGTGGCCCTTTCCAGGAAAAAAAATTACCAACCTCAGGCCTGTGAAGATGATATCAGTTGCTGAATCATTGATAATAAGTCGGTGATTTTGAATGTTCTTTATCCTGTGCCCGGTGTTTTGGTTCCCCTTGCAAATCACTATCATGCGTGCTCAGAGAAGGGCCAACTGGAAAGACAGTGAACTGGGTGCCTAGCCCCATTAGATCATCAAAGCCCACATCCATGATATAATTGACCCGATTCTCAAACGATGAGCATGAGTGTAAGACTTACTATTCAGGTTCTCTGTTTGATGGTGCTCTGCCAAGCACTAGTCTTATTTCTATGTATCCCTGCTCCAGACTAGGTCTCAATCTAAGACACAAAATACTGAGACAGTTCCAGGTTACAGTCAAAATGAGATTAATATTTAAACTTCTAATAACTAAAAAAAAATCAGAATTCCTTTTCAGCTAGAAATTTCGATATCTCTTTGCTCTGAAAATTTTGATGGAAATTACAAATAGCGAAACTTTAAGGAAGAGAATTATAGTGAAACTTGCTTACCAGGAAGTTGTGTTGAAGTGCTTGTTTTAAAAGACATCCTGTTTAATTTTGGGGGGGAGGGGTGAATAATTTTAGACATTCTTTTCTTAACAGTCACAAGACAAGCTTACTTAAGAAGACAAAATATCGGTTTGCAAAGGCAAATAGAATAGATGCCGGATGTTATCTTTTTTCTTTTTTGCTCTGAGTTCAACATACCAGCTGGCTTGAGCTGTGGATGACAAACACAATTAAGACTGAGTAAAAAACCAGAATCTTACTTATCTGGCTTCCTATTCCTTTTTATGCTGCCCAAATCATAACGCTGCCATCATTCCTGCATAATAAATCCAGAAGAAATTCCTGTTGATATGATTTTATTTTTTCAGATATGGCCATTGCTGTATCATCTACAAGTATAAGGGTAAATTAATGAAGCAAGTCACTAAAAATAGTGTGTCCTATTAACTAATTAGATGATCATAAAGAAAAGAAAATTCAGTATCTAAAGTTGGCATGCTATCATTTTAGCCATTTTGATGGAAGAGATCAATTTCCAATCAAGGTGATACTGTCAAACAACTGGATTGGTTTTCTTCTAACTTTTTCATTAGGAAAAATTTTAAACACACAGAAAAATCGAACAAAAATGAATATCCATCATCAAGATTCTGCAATGGATAATGACCATTTTTGTATTTGCTTGCTTTATCACTAGTTTTTTAAAATCTAGAATAGTCTCCTAGCTTTTCATTTGTTTGTGTATTTAATTAGATTGGCTTTCAAAAAAGACCAAGTCAATTTTCTCATAGATTGCCCCGCATTTTGAATGTGTCCGATTGTTTCCTGTTGGTGTTTTTACCTTTTTTCTCTATCCTCTATTTCCGAAAAACTGGAAGGTTAGTCTAAGGACTAGATTCACAGGAAACATGTTGGGAAACAATATTTCATAGGTGATCCTGTGTGCTTTGCTTTGCATCATATCAAAAGGCACACAATGTCAGGTTATCCCAATATTAGTGATGCTGAGTTTGGTCACTCAGTTGCTTCAATGACCAGCAGCCCTCTCCATTGTCAGGGACGTATCCTTTTGGCAACATGTGTATATCTTATATTCCAGCAACATTTTACCTAATGCTTTTAACCTTTATTACAAAGGATCTTTGCCTGAATTACTGATTTTATAGGAGGGTCAGAAAACTATGATTTTATAATACTATTATCCTTTCTATGTTTGTTAACTGATGCTCTTTTGTGAAAAAAGTACTTTTCCTCCTAAAAATTGCTCACCTCCTTCCCTTTAGTTATCAGCTATCAGAATAAGGAATTAGTGCGATGGTAAGATCACTATACATTCAGTTTGTCCAAGACAGTCCTGGTTATGTCTCTTTCTGCAGCATAAATATTATTATTATTATTAAATAAATTTAACAGATTGGGCAATAAATTATAAGATTTTTCCATGTATTAATCACCTCAAATTTCTTTCTCTTTTCCTCTCTCTTTAATTTTCAGAATCCTAAGTGTTTATCTATTTAATGTTTCACAAGCAATTTATTATACCTTTTGATATCCAAATCTTTTATATGTAACCAATTGGAATAATTATCCATTTTGATACTCAAATCTCAATACTCATGTGCTCTAGTCTTAAAACTGGCTACCGTCGGTCCCTTAAAAAATGTCTCTGTGTCCTTTTGGTATATTTCCAATGGTTTTTGAATAAATTTTTGCTTTATAGCATAGTAAGATGTTACAGCTTCACCTTGTATTTTTTATGCACCAGATCCAAATTCAATCATTTCCTCAAGGACTTCTGATTTCTTTTAGTAGGAACTGGTAGTTAGAAACCAAGATCTGTATGTCAGGAATATTCATTTTTACTGAGGTGTTATTGCTCCCAGAACATTTCAGATAAAACTAGGATCTATGTAAATATAAACACACTTAAATATTGAGTTTGTATTGTTATTTCCAATTCAAATTAAATATTACAGTGCTTTTCTTAATTTCTTTGATTTCATATTTCTGTTGTTTGTTCTATACTGAAATCCTTGGTTTCTAATTAGGACATTTACTTTATTCTATGATATGCATAAAATTGTTACAAAACAAAAAATTCCCATATGTCTACCAACAATAGAACTCCAAGTATGGTTTAAAGTTTTGTTTCAGTTCCTTTTTCCCTTTAGGATGTGGTCTAAGGATATACAGCCAGAATACTGGGTCAAAAGTAATCTAAATATTTGTCTGACAAACAACACCACAAACCAAATAGACGATTAACTTAAAAAAAAAAGTGCTTTCAGTTTTTATCACAGACAAATGGTTAACATCCCAGACACAAAGAGCTACTGAAAAAAGAACATATAAAAAAGAATAAAATCATAGTACAGATACAAACAGTTCACATAAAAAAGAAGAGCATGAAAATAACGTATGACTCGATGGCAAAAAGTTAAATATAAATTAAAACTCTGTTGAGGTACAAATTCTGACTTATGCACACTGACAAAAATCCAAACTTGCCTCTATTGACAAGGCTGTGGGCATAGACACAATCACATATATTGTTAGTGACAATGCAAAATAGTATAATTCTTTATGGAGAGGAATGGGCGATATCTAGCAGAAATCTACATGGATTTATACTTTCACACAAATAATCCAGAATCTCCTCATCTTGAGATTTTTAATTTAATCACCTCTGCAAAATCCCTTCTGCTCAGTAAGCTTCTGGGGATTCATAGGTGCTGGAGATTCTGATGTGGACATCTTGGGGGGCCATTTTCCATCTATCCCATTGGGGCATAAAAAAGTAGATAAATTTAATAATAAATTTGAAGGGATTGAAGTCACACAGAATATCCTCTTTAGTCATAATAGAATTTAGCAAAAGATCAATGAGTGAAAGGTAACTGGAAAATCCGCAAGTATTTAGAAAATAATTGGCACACTTCTATATTGTCCTTAGATCAAAGGAGAAATCACAAGGGAAATTAGAAAATGTTTGGAACTAAATGTAAAGAAAAAACTACATTTCAAAATTTGTGGGATACAGTTAAAGCACTGTTTAGAGAGAAATTCATATCTTATAAGGCTTATACTAATAAAGTGTAATAGTATAAACTCAATCATCTAAGCTTCCATCATAAGAAGCTAAAAATAGAGCAAATCTAAGTTAAATTAAACTTATAATGAAGATGAGAGCAAACATAAATAAAAGAGAAAACAGACAAAAAATAGAGATCAACAAAATTCAAAGCTGATTCTTTGCAAAGTTTTACAAAACTGATAAACTTTTAGCAGATGGATCAAGAAAACAAAAAGAGAAGACACAAGTTATCATTATCTGGAATGAAATTTAAAAAGTCACTATTGATCCAACAGTCATTAAAAGGATAATAAGAGAATATAATGAACTTTATTCAATAAATTTGAGGACTTAAATGAATTGGACAAATTTCTTGAAAGGCATAAATTATAAAACTGACCCTCCGAGAAACAGACACCTCAAAAGTTCTATATTTATTAAAGAAATTGAGTTCGTTACTTAAAAGCTCTCCCAAAAGAAAACTCTAGGCCCAGATGGCTTCACAGGAGAGTTATATTGACTATTTAAGGAAGAAATTATACCAATCCTACACAAATTCTTTTAGAAAATAGAGGAGGATTAAACATTTTCTAAAGCAATTTATGAGTCCAGCATTCACCTGATATCACATCCAGTCAAAGACATTATAAGAAAACAAAGCTAAAGAGCAATATCTCTCGTAAAACTGGATGCAAAATTCTTAAATGTTAGATGGGACCATAACTTTAATATTAGTTATAAGAATAACTAAAAATTGACTAAAGTAAAGGCTACCATTTTGAGGGCAGAAAAAAATTTTGAGTGTTTATTTTAACCTCCCACTTTAAAAATATTTGTACATTCACTGAACTTATACCCTAGGTAATAGTGTCTCAGCTTCTTCTTCATGATTGCATCTGAAGGCCAACTTCAGGTACTCTTACGTGGAAATTTGACATATTTTTTCAAGACAGGAAAAAATACAGAAGGAAAGCCTTGTTTTCTGTTAGTTTCCTCTGTTTCATTTTCCTTTATTTCTCTTTTTTACTTTCTATGGGTTATTAGAATAATGACAGAATAATTAATAGAATAGTTAATGGAATAATTTTTAAGGATTCCCTCTCATTTTTATAGATAGTATTTTTAGTTTTACTAGTGGTTGTCCTGAGTATAACCATATGCATATGTGATTTACCACAGTCTGATGTTAACTGAGTGAAGTTTAGAAAGTTTTCTTCCATGGCTGGCCTGGTGGTGTAGTGGTTAAGTTCACACACTCCACTTCGGTGGCCTGGAGTTCATGGGCCTGGATCCTAAGTGCAGACCTACGCATCGCTCATCAAGCCATGCTGTGGCAGCATCCCACATACAACATAGAGGAAGATGGGCACAGATGTTAGCTCAGGGACAATCGTCCTCATCAAAAAAAAAAAAAGAACCTTTACTTCCATTTAAGTCCTTTTACCCTCCTCACCTTTTAAAGATAATAATCTTAAGTATTTACTCCACAGAGTTGCACATTGTGCTATACATGGTGCTATAATTTTGCTTTAATCATCGAAAATGATATAAGAACCTCAAGAGAAACAGAGTTGCCTATTATATTCACCCCTATTTTTACCCATTCTGATATTTCCTTCTGAAATTCAAAGCCTTCTTCTAATATCATTTGCTTTCTGTTTAAAGAACTGCTTTTAGTCATTCTTTAACACTAGATTTGCTAACAAAAAATTGTCCAAGTTTTCTTTCTTCTGAGAATGTTTTTATTTCTCCTTGATTTTTAAAGGATATTTTCACCAAGTTGGTATTTGCATTTGAGTTCTTTTCTTCTAGTACTTGGAAAATGTTGTGTCACTTTCTTCTGTCCTCCGTGGTTTTAGATGAGAAAAGGGCTTTCATTCTACCTGTTGTTTTCCTGTAAGTAATGTGTCATTTCTCTCTGGCTGCTCTGAGGATTTCTTCTCTGTCTTCAGTTTTCAAATGTTTAATTATGATGTGTCTTGTGTCTTGGCATGGATTTCTTTGGTTTATTCTATTTGAATTTGTATGTTTACGTGGGTTACTATCCCACAGACCTGAGACTCTGTTTATTTTATTTTCAGTCGATTTCCTCACTGATCACACTGGGTAAATTCCATTGATCTGTCCTCAAGTTCGCTGAGTCTATTCTCTATGGTTCTCATTCTACTATTGAGAACATTCGGTGAGGTTCTTAATTTCACCTATTGTATTTTTCAGTTCTACAATTTCCATTTAGTTCATTTTTCTAAAATAGCTTCTATTTCTTTGCTGAGGTTTTTAATTTTTTCATTTGTTTCAAGAGAATTTGTAACTGCTCATTGAAACATTTTTATGGAGGTTGCTTTACAATCCTTTTCAAATTGTTCCAACATCTGATTAATCTTGGCTCTGGCATCTGTTGACTGCTTTTCTAATTCATGTCGGTGATGTTCTGGTTCTTGGTATGATGCATAATTTTCTATTGTGCCCTAGACATTTTGGGTATTATATTATGAGACTGTGGTTCCTATTTCATCACTTTATTTTGTGCAGACCATGACCGTGTTAAAGTGCACTTCAAGGTCTGGGTGATTTTATATGTTCAGCTTCTTGCAGGGCCTATTCTACCCGATGTGGCAAAAGTGGGCACCAACTCACGCTGCTTTGTTACTGCAGTGCATGGCTGGAAGCTTGGGTCTACACTGGGCCACCCTAACACCAGGTGAGGAGAAGCAGAGTTCCAATTATCCCCGATTCCCACTACCTCTCTGCCTCTTTGATGCCAGGTGAAGGTGGAGGCTCAGTTCCCCACTGAGTCTTGCTTACTCCAGGGGTGGCGTGAAACCGGAGCACTTATTAGGTCCAACTGGTACCTCATTGTTCTGTCTCCTTGATGTTGGGTGGGGCAGTGGATGCTTAGCTCCCCAGTGGACCCCACTACCCTCATGGGGAAATTGGAGCACTGTCCACTTCCATCAGACAGAGGATGGAAGATCAGCTCCCTACTCAGTCTCTCAGACATCAAACAATGACGGGGAAATTTGAGTCCTTCCTGTTTTTGCCTGGGCGGGGGACTGGGGTAGAAGGTCAACTTCCCACTCCACATCTGAACCTGTGGGACTGCAAAGTGTGATTTTTAAATTTTTTCCCCTTGATGTTTAGCTAAAGTAGGGCGGGTAGTGCTCAGAAGGTTTTTTAATATTAGGCCACATGTTTTCTGGCCCCTACGCTTGGAATGAGCACGCTTTTCTTGGAGTTTCTGGTCTGTGCCTGTTAGAGGCTCTGCATTGCCTTATGTGGGATATGTAGGTAGAATAAGGAGATCCAGCAAACTCACCACCAGGTTGTTCCTCAAGTCTTGAGGTCCCTTTGCAGCCAAGCTCCTTCTTTTCACCTTTCGGAGAATTCCTATGCTTGCTTGGTGTGTTACGTGCAGAGTTTCTTAATTGTGAAGGGGAGGGCCTGGGAGGAATGGGGCTACCCCACCTTGGAAGAACCAGAACTCCCTATCCTAGAAAAATTTAAAATTTGTGCAAACCACAATCAACTTTTATTATTTTTTACTTCACGTGTTGCATACTAACCTGGTCAGGGATTCATGTGGCTGCCCAATCCTCCTTGTCAAATCAGACCCTAGAAGATCAAGGGCAGGCCAGGGTTAAGCCATCATTAATCTGTTAAAAGAAAGTGAGGGGAGAAACCTTTTCCCTGAGTAACTAAGGCAGAATTTTTTAATATGTCTTTAGATGATAAATGATAAGTGAGAATATTTGATCTAGGACAAGTGTAATATTTCCCCTGGATTTATATCTACCATTTAGCACCACCAAGTTCAGTTCATGAACACATTTAATGATAAATATCCCTTTTAGGTTAATTTTTCTATACCTAAAATAGTGGCCCAGTGGGATGCAATGACCAATCCATTCCCCAGTGGCTCCAGGTAGGGAAATTACTGAGTTCATCATCAATCTTACCCTTCAGTTCTCCAGGGAAGATTATCTTCACAGAACATTGTAAAGCTAAATAAATTTAAAAGATTATCAAAGAGAGATTATAAATCTAAGCAGAAGTTCTCAATTCTGGGCACCCATTAGAATCACTTGAGGAATTAGAAAAAATAATACTAATGGATTGGCATTGCCCCAGAACAATTAAATAAGAATATCTTGAGTGAGGCTTGGGCATCAGTAGTTTTTAAAGCTGTCCAGGTGATTCTAATGTGCAGCCAAGATTGAAAATAACTCATATAGGCAGGTGTTGTTTTCCTTGACAAGAGAATTTATCTGTGATAACAAATTGCATCTCCCATACCAGATAAAAACTCACACTGAATAGATGTTATATGAGATAGGCAGCTGAAAAGCAGTCCCTTTAAGATTGCTCCTCCCAACTTTGCCAGCGGCTTATTTTGCTACCAGAAAGTCCTTTCAAATCATGAAAAAGGATGGACAATACTCTAAAAATACTTTTCCCCAACAGATAAACAATCAAATGCTATAGTTCTGGAGAGAAGGATGCTTTAAAGTTTAGATCTCTTGTACAGAAATTGAGTTAATAACCATCAAGTTCAGTTCACTGGATTCCTTAACTTTGGGACTCAGAACATTCTGACCTACATAAGAGAAGCTTTACCTGTCAAGAAGTACCTGCAGGGGCCGGCCCAGTGGTGTAGTGGTTGAGTTCGCAAGCTCTGCTTTGGCAGCCTGGGGTTCACGGGTTCGGATCCCTGATTCGACCTACTCCACTCATCAGCCATGCTGTGGAGGTGTCTCACATACAAAGTAGCAGATGATTGACACAGATGTTAGCTCAGGGCCAATCTTCCTCACAAAAAAGCCCCAAAAAAACCGAAGTATGTGCAAGCAAGCCTACTGGGCAAAAAGTATTGAAACTGTTGGATTTACTGCATAACGAGCATTCCCTGAATCCACTGGTCCTGGTAGAGACCTCATCTTGGACCTAGCAAACCAATCTCATTTTGTCCATGCAGAATATTTCTAAGCAAGAGTTTTCATTTTGGAAACTTCAGGGCTTCTGGGATGGTTCCCTATCCTATACTGGTGTGTTAGTCACACCTGGAAAACGATGAAGGACTTTTACCCAGGGGAGTTGTGTTGGACTGAAAGGGATGACAGCAAAAATATCCAATTCCCCAATTTGGAAAAGAATAGGGAGGGTACCAGTTCCTGAATGTAGACATAGAATATACACAAAGGATTGGAGAACACCAGCCATAGCCATTTCCTTCTCCTAAGGGAGGGGAGTCTGTTGACTGTGATAAAATAGGTCTTTCCTCCTTAAGTTTTGATAGTCATGTTTCCCTGAGTGGCCCATCAGGGGCTCTGACAAATTAAGAGGGTCTCCACAACTGATCTCATTTACAAAATTATGCTAGGGTAGCCTTAGTTGTTATTAATACTGCTGAGGCACCTGCAGCATGGCCCTGGTGTCTTGGTATTTTTGAGAATACCATATTTATCTTGACTCGGGGTTTAAGATTTGGGATTTTCTATTTAAATAGGTCATTTTTGTAGGTTGAAGAAAAGAAATGGGAAGGCTCAAGGGTGGCACATGATTAACCAAACTAGCTTCTAGAAACTTCACAGGTAAATTTAGCAATCAGTTAGCAACCATGTAAGTAATCCATACAGTTAAACCTAGTTGTGCATGTAGATGCAAGTAGAAGATTCCTTGGAAGCTGTACAATCCTTAGATTTTGGAGAATGACTAACAGCTGACAATATTCTGGAGACAAAGTTGGTTCAGTTAACAAAAATTCATTAAATACCTACTGCATGCTAACATATATAGAAATGGATAAAATAGGGTGTCTATCTTTTAGAAGTTTATAACTGATCACAATCTTTCTATTTTCAGCCAAACTTTGCCATGAGAAGTGCCTCCGGTTTTAGAAAGTGTTAGAAGAAAATTTAACTTCTGCTTCAATAGTTCAACAATGATTACATAACTCACTAAGTTCGTTCATTCTAGCCTTGAATAAATTACTGCTGGTTGACTTATCTTACTTTTTACATATTTATTATTAAAGCTTTTCTATATAAAGAACTCACAGACGTGCAAATTATGTGAAGATGGCTCACCAGACCAAAGGCATAATTATAGGTGGTGCTCTTTAAAGTCTTAGGAGGCAGCCACCCACATTTTCAATATTTATCGGCCACCTCTTACATGTTTGTAACCAAAAGGGATAAGAGACTCATTGTCTAAATCTATGAAGAGCTACTTCACGTAAGCAGCACATACAGCTTGCTGCATGATTAATTAGGTCTCCAAAAATATTGCGTGAAAGTAAAATGAAAATAAAAGTTTGTGATGGGTACATATAATACTTGAAAATATTGGATTCCTTTTCACTTAACGATAGTTGCAAAATTTCTCTAAAATGAAGACGATTACCTCAATGTATATTAGATGCTAAAGCAGAAATTGAGGAGAAGAAATTCCATTTGAACTGCATAAGCAAATGACTGGTGAAGGGATGTCAGCTGCATTACATTACTACTTCCCATATTGGCTAACTAAATTATGTGCTCATTAGTTTATTGGGTTAATAAATGAGGGGCTAAAAAATGTACACGCTCTTACAAGTGAAATATTTTCACAGAGCCGAAGGAAGCCTGACTAATTTGAGTTAGATTTAAATCTCCTGTCTTCTGTAATGATTAATACCATGAGACAATGAAAGAATAATCAGCTTCTAATTCTGACTTGGCCAGTGACTCACCAAGAGAACGTGAGAAATTCTCTTAACCCCGTAGGTCTGCATCTCTTCATCTGTAAAAGGATAAAATGAAACTGATTCTTGGGGCTCTACCTAGTTTCATGATTCTGTACCCTCAGATAAAGATTCTAAGAGTTTTTATATTTGTAAGTTAATCTTATATATAATAAAATTGGTCTGGTGTTATTAAAGCATAGTCTTATAGGATCATGGTCATTTAAGGACTGAAGTACATCCTAGGCTGAGAAACACTCCAGGGCCAAGACCCATGATATAGCTGCAGTAATTAAATTGCTGAGCTCTCAGAGAAGAATGGGGCTGATGACATATTATCCTGAGATGTGATAATGTAAATGAAAACACTTTGCAAACTATTTGGGTCTATATACATGCCAAGTATTAGGCATTATTATTATCTTCTCCATTTATTGAAGGACCAACTTACAGAAGTGACTTCAACAAGGCCATGTAATAAGTCAGGGACAGTTTGGAAGAAAATGCATTTTTTATTCTGACGTTCCTTCCATTCCTTCATCCCACCTATATTTATGGAGCTGCCTCTACTTCTAAAGTACCAATGGGGGAGTCAAAGAGCTGTCTAAGACACTCTTACTAGCTTCAACAAGTTTGCGATCTAGTAAATACGTACGAAACTGCATCATCTATTTTTCTTTAATGATCTAATGTGTAGAAGATTATTTTTCCTGACTAGGTTTTAAGTTCTTTGAGGCCCAAAGTAGACTTTTATTTCTTTTGACCTCCTTTGCTATGTTTAATGGACTACTGGGCATATTGATCCTAAAAAAATGATTTGGTGAAAAAATAAAAAATAACCTCTGTAATGGGGTTTAGACCCTCTACAGGGCTAAACAAATGTAAGTTATTACCATTATTTATGTTTGAAAATTTCTCTAGTGCAACTCAAGAAGACAGCTAGGCTCTTAGGATTCCATAGCTTTAGAAATTATATTGGGCCAATAATAGCCAAAAATAATAGTACAAAAATAACAACTTGTATTGAGGATTAATTATATGCCAGACACTGTTTTATGTGTTTATATTTATTATCTTATTTACTCCCCACAATAATTATATTAAGTTGGAACTTATTATTATCTTCATTTTATAGATGAACAGACTAAGGTTTAGAGATGATAACCAAAGTCACACAGATAGTGAGAGTCAGAACTAAAAACTGAATCCAGGCAGTCTAGCTGCCGACATCTGAAAGCAGCCGTCATTACTGGGAGCTGATTTGCCGCATTAAAAAATGTCTAGAATTTTAGATGAGTCTAGACCAGTGGGTCTCAATGAAGGACAATTTTGCCACTCAGGAAATATTTGACAATGTCTGGAGACATCTGCGGAAGTCACGACTGCAGAGGTGCTAAAGAGGCCAGGGATGCTGCTTAACATCCTCCACTGCAGAGAGCCCCCCACAACAAAGAGGGATCCGGCGCAAAATGTGATAGAGAAACCCTCATCTATACCTGTCTTTCCAGGCCAGGACGGTTCTGTTGTAAACCAGTGACTTCCTTCTAACGGCTCAGACAGTCATGAGCAAACGTGACATGAAAGGCCAGCACAAGAGCTCAGGTAAGCGTGCGGATGCAGTTCGTGATCCCAGAGCTTCTGTTGAAGGCGATACAACATGGGGTACTTTTTTCCCTGAAGGTAAGAAGAGCATTCTCCTTTGATATTTACGACTTTTTGGTTGAATTTGGAATTTGTGAAGGTTTGGTCTCAGGTTCATCTCCCCCTGCCAACTATCCCGCATACTTCTTGTTGATTTAGGACAATGTGCTACAGTTTTTGAAAATATAAAATACAGCTGAAGTCTTTCCTATATTTGAGACTCTTCCCATCTAACAGTTATATGGCTTTATCTTTGAGTAGCTAAGATAAATAGCTATAGTAATTTCATGGTACTTAAAGTCACATTTCTTGATAATCTCTGGATTTTCAGGGACCATTAGAGATCCCTGTGTGAATCTTGGAATAATGAAAAGTACATTCTGGCAAATACTTTAGGTACTCTGCTATCGCTGCATTGATTTAGAAACACATCTCCAAATCAATTTTTTTTTCAATTTTAACTTGTAATAAAATGAGTCTTAACAAAAATGCCCTTTGCAATCTAAATGGTTAGGTTGAGAACAACAGGCCAAATTGAGAATTAATTAACATTTCAAAGCCATAGTGCCATATTGCTTAATCCTAAATCGTACTTCAAGTGGAGATTGATTTCTACACCATAGCAAAACAACTTTTCCCTCTTCTCATACTATTTTTTAATAAAAAATACGGATGGTGTATATTTAGAGAATAAGATTAAGTAATGCAATCATTAAATGTTTTTGATGAAGCTGTAATAATATCCTATTACAGAATCCACATTCTCCAAGTCGTCTTTAAAACTTTGATAAAACAATTATTACTGAATAAGGAAGACAGAAAACCAACCAATGCTGAACACATTAGTATAATTTATGTATTCATAAAACTGATAATAGACATTTATTTCTAAAAATCCTTAAAGCACAGGTAATAATGGAGCCAGTCAGCAATTTACCACTTGCAATTAATCACTCTCTTCATATTCACAACATTCAGTTTTTCTTGCTATTTGAGAGTAATGATTAATTGATAAAAGTTTAACAAGTGCACTAATAGCAGGTGCTCCTAATTGCGGTCTTCAGAATGATTCTCCCCAAACCTACTTTATGCTAATTTGTACAGCATTAGTCATAACACTTTATGATTTTACTTTTAAAATGACTTTTCTTCTAGTCATCCTAATTTAATTAAGGATTTTAACTAGTTACATGTATCAAGAACACCAATGAATTTTAAATTTGTGAGTTTGATTACCATAAGAGATTAACAAGAAGACTCATAAAAATGCACGGCTGCCAATTAGAAGCATCAACACTGCGTAAATTAGAATTTGTTAATTGGTTTAGCAAATGTAAATTCAATTTTTTGAAATTTTATGAACTGAAAAATTGATTATATTTTTGTGAGCCTCCAGAAATCTCTTATTAGGGATGAAATTTGTTTCAGTGGTTCCTGAGATGATCCTTGTATTTTAGCCCCGAATATTTGTATTTCATTTATTTCAAAAATATCTCATTCTAGCTGTCATTTTTCAACCACACGTTTGCCCCTTACCATCCACACTATTAAATGAATAGTTAAGTACACATTTTTCTTTCATCTGTCTTTCCTCTTAGCAGGGAAGATAAAATATGCATTCTAGGTAAGGTTTGTTATTTTGTATTTTCAATATTAAAGTGCATGCAATTCATTTAATTTCCTATACATTTATGACAAAAAGTACAGACGATTTTGCAAAGATGAACATTGAAACAGCATCTCAGGTAGGCAGATTAATACTGTTTGCCTCTAGGAAATAGACCCAGCAATCTTACAATTTATAATTATAAGAGGAGCAGAAGCTATGTTTCAGAATGCATTGTGGAATGGGGAGGTCTCTTAGCAATGTACGATCAAACTCTATTCCCAGCAAAGTACCTATACAGTCTGAGCACTAACCTTCCATTGGTTATTCCCATGCTGAGTTGCAGTCAAGAAACCAAGGGCAGAATTGCGAACAGGCCTAAAATGTTCTTATGGCTTCGTCTGCATACTGTAAACGAGGAGCTGGGGAAATGGGATATTGGACTGGATTGTTCCATGAACTCAACACTCTTCTTTCCAGCTAATGTGACTCATTCGATAGTATCCATGAACACCCTTACTCTGCCCTCTGACTTCTCTGCCCCTCCCGGAACTGCTTTTGAAAATCACAGAGCTTGATAATCTCTCCTAAAGGCTCAAAATTCAGCAGATAATTATTTGGCCATTCAAAAACCTCTTGCATTAATGCATTATTCTGAACTAGTGTAGTTAGATTACTCTGTCCATAATTAGCTCCCAAAGGGATATCAAAGGGATGTCTTATCAAAGGGATAAGACACAGGTAAGACCACAGGGTAAAGGAATCTTGAACTTAGCGGCTTCCCCTTTGATCAGTGGGGCTAGGAAGGAACTTGACATTTATAGAGAACATGCTTCATGCATATAGCTCCTCCATACCTCGTCATCTTTAAGCAGGAACTGGGGCCCAGACAACTAGTCTTGGAAACCAAGTAGCAGCAGGAAGGCGTCTGATCTGCAAGGGTTGCTGCAGGAACTCAGGGTTGAAAGTCACTAGCAATTGGCTGGGTCACAGGAAGCAGAGTATCCTCTGACTACCAAGAAACAGTGGCTTTGTTTCTTCACCCTGATCCCTTCCTCCTTATTACACTCTCCCCTTCCTAATGTGATCTTCATGCTATACTAGTTTAAAGGAAAAAATGTGGAAACAACCTCAATTTCCAAAACCAAAGGATTGTTCAGTAAATACAGACATTAGTGAAATATTCTGCAACTATGAATATAATAATGAAGGTATATATAAACATCAGCATGGAAATATGTTCACAATTTACTAATTCACTGATTCACTGAATATTGTTGCCTGCCTGTTATTTGTCAGACTCTGATCTAAGTGCTTCAGCAGTAAGTAAAACAGACCTGTCCTCATGAAGTTTGCATTCTAGCAAGAAAGTCAGAAAATTAAAACTTAACTAAATAAATAGATAATGTAATTTCAGGAGTGATCATTGCTATGAAGAAATATAAAGCAGAGTAAGGGATGGGATGGGAATGACGTCTGAGTAGATACAGGGATGAGATCAAGGAATAAGAACATTCCCAGCAGAGAAAAAGTCGGTGTAAAAGTTCTCAATTGAGAGTCAGAAGACCAGACACAGGGGTGGAAAGAAGGGCCAAGGCTAAAAAGGAAGGAAAATAAGAGTTGAGATATAGAATGGAGGGAAAAGATTGTAACGATGGCAGCAAATTGGAGATGCTCCAGTGCCCTCACGCAGCTATCCTTTCCGAGGATGGCCCCAAAGAAGGAAGCATCATCTGCCCGGAGCTGCTGGTAGTTCTGCGTGAAGAAGGCAAATGGCGTATTCTACACGTGTTAATAACCAGGGGGGTCGAATGTATTGTCTCGTATCCAATGGAGAGAGTACAAGCGTGCCTGCACCCTAAATATGTTTAATTAAAAATGAAATACTACAGGTTTGGAATCTGTGGGCTGTATGTGGCCTTTGGGCTGGAAGCTTTTGCTCCCATTATAAACCCATTTAGTGAACACTCCAGAAATGACTGTGCTGGAGGAATTGAGAAAACATGCATTGTGGTCCTAGGAAACTCCTTGAGCAGAAGACTTTCTCCGGGAGCACACCAAATTTCTGATTCGTTACCCCTTTTCCTCTTTTCTAGACGTAACCTAGGACATTTTCTCTAGTAACAGAAGCCCTATGTAAGTTTCACCACTTTGAACCTCCTCACACAATGTGGTACTCATAACCTTTATGGTCTGCTCCTAGTCAGCACAGGGACTCTAATTCTCTAGTATCTAGTTGGAATACTTTGGGGAAGTTCTGGGCAAAACCATACCACTTGAAGCCACAATTTCTTAGGCTATTAATGAAGAGAATAATATTTATCTTCCCAAAGTGTGGTGTGATGGTTGATTAATAAATGCTTAAAGGAAGGGGCCAGCCTGGTGGCATAGTGGTTAAGTTCATGCACTCCACTTCAGCTGGCCCAGGGTTCTCAGGTTCAGATTCTGGGCATGGACCTGCACACCACTCATCAAGCCATGCTGTGATGGCATCCCACATAAAATAGAGGAAGATTGGCACAGATGTTAGCTTAGCAACAATCTTCCTCAAGCAAAAAGAGGAAAATTGGCAACAGATGTTAGCTCAGGGCCAATCTTCTTCAACAAAAATAAATTAAAAAATGCTTAAAGGATGTTTTGAAGATTAAAGGCATCAGTTATTATTGTGATTATTATGGGTTGGTCCTACAATCCAGAATTAGAATGAGCACCAGCTTACGGCTGACTCTTTCATCTTCTGTATATACATTCTACCCACTGGAGGTATTAAATTTAAGCCTGGTATAATTAATTAATGTTTACCAAGCATGTTGTGAGTTTCAACCACTCCAAGTGCCAAGTACAGTTATGAGAAAGACCAGAGCTTTGGTTGAACCTTGTAGTAATATCACATTCTGATTGGCTTCATTTACATCACAGATCAAACGCTCAGGGTCTCATTTCTATGTTCTGCGTCGTGCCCAGTAGCCTGTTGACATATCATAACAATCCAATAAAAGCAGTAATAAAGTTGTAATCTCCTTTCCTTTTCCCTTGATTTGCCTCCATATTTTTTTTTAAAAAGTTGACTAGACAGGAAGAAAAATGCGCTCTTATTTTTGGCAAAAGATGATTCAAAATCTCTGCTAATGGGAATATGAAATCTTCTTGCTTCTTCTTATCAATCAGGAAAATAAAAACTATTTGCTCTGGGAAATCTGCTTGCATTACTCTTAAATCATTTATAGTCCACTAAGAGCTTTGAATAATGGAGAAGCTAGGAGGGCCCCTGATTTAATTTTGTCTCCTGTGTTTCTTTAGTATCTTTGTGCTTTCTTGCATTTAGGGGAATGGCACAGAAGAGAGAGTTAAGGATGATTTTTTTTTAGAGAAAGCTATTAAAAGCTTTTACAAGGGACTTGAGCTTTAATAAAAGCTCTCTGTATGCAGGAAGGCCAAATCTCCAGGGATTTCGAAAGAGGCAACCTCAAAGTTAAACATTGGAAGAGCAAACTAAATTCATGACTTTAACATCACTTCCTTTCTTCTCGAATCCATATCCTCCTAATAACAGATAAAACCCGAAATCTCTAATAGACCACAGTATCAAATTATAAGAGCACATATTTGCCTGACATTTTAGTTTATAAAATGCTATATTACATGTGTGTTAGTTTTCTATTGCTGCCGTAATAAATGACCATATGTTTCGTGACTTAGTAGCTATTTGTTATTTCACAGCTCTCTAGGACAAAAGTATAGGCACAGGTTGGATCAGCTGGTTCTCTGCTCTGGGTTTCACAGGCCAAAATGAAGATGTCTGCAGGACTGTAGCTCTTCCTTAAGCCTCTGGGGCTGTGTTCACTTCCAAGCTCTTTCATATTGTTCACAGAATTCAGTTCCATGTGGTTGTAGGACTGTAGTCCCCATTGCTTTGTGGCTGCTGGCCAGGGGTTATTTCAACTTCTACAGGCTGCCCACATTCCTTCATTATGACTTCTTTTCTCCATCTACAAAGCCAGAAATGGTGGATCAAGTCCTTTTCAAGCTTTGAACCTTTCTGATTTCCCCTTCTGCCTCTTCTCTGCTTCCCACCTGAGGAAATTCTCCTTTTTAAGAGTTCATGTGGTTAAATTGGGCCCAGCTGGATAAACCAGAATCTCACTGTATCAAGGTCTATAACTTTCATTATATCTGCAAAGTCTCTTTTACCACGTAACATAACATATTCGCAGATTCCAGGGATTAAGGCATAGGCATCTTTTGGGAGAGGTCATTTTTCTGTCTATTATTCTGTGGAACCACCCTAATAGGCAAGGAGGACACTATCACCCCAGTTTTATAGATGAGGAGATACAGAATCTCAGTAGCATAAGTGATTTAACCCAGGTCGCACAGCAAATAAACGGCAGAGTCCAAGAGTAATGATTAAAATCCTTTTGTTATTTTCAGTTATTCTTTGCTTTTAATAGACATTTACAGAGTGCTTAGCAAGGGTCAGGTTCTGTACCAAGCCTGGAAATAGAGGGATAAAATTCTGCATTCAAGAGCTTCACAATCTTACAGGCTAAATTGACAAAATCTGCAAGTAATTTTAATATGGCTTGTGAAGTTTGGTAAGGAACACAGAAGGAATACAATCTCAAGGAAAGAAATGAGTGGGCATTAGAAAAGACTTCTCAAAGAAGTGATCTTTGAAAAGGCTTTTAGAGAACAAGTAGGACATCATCAGTTAGATCTCCAGGGTCTGGTGGGCACAACATGTACAGAGCCTTGGTGGCAAGAAAGAGTAGCACTCCTTCAAGAACCAGCAAATAGGATAAAGGGCTCTGATGGAGAAGAATTGACAGATGAAACTGTAAGGGTGGATAGAGCTATATTGTGAAAAGCTTTTTAAACATACTCTGCTCCCCGCCACGGTAAGCAACAGTTGAAGCATTTGAGCCAAGTTTGATATAATCTAATGTACATTTCAGAAAGACGTAAAATGAGGAGAGTCAATTAAATGGGACTGAGATGGTGAACAATAGTGGCCATTGTATTCAAGGCACTTGCTAGATATTTTTTTTTAAAGATTGGCACCTGAGCTAACAACTGTTGCCAATGTTTTTTTTTTCTGATTTTTTCTCCCCAAATCCCCCGAGTACATGGCTGTATATTTTAGTTGTGGGTCCTTCTGGTTGTGGCATGTGGGATGCCGCCTCAACATGGCCTTGCGAGTGGTGCCATGTCCGTGCCCAGGACCCAAACCACCGAAATCCTGGTCCACCAAAGCAGCGTGCACGAATTTAACCACTCAGCCAGGGGGCCAGCCCCATTGCTAGATATTTTGAGGGTTACAAAAATATAAGTTATACATTTTATCCTTACAGGTTTTTTTCATCTTATGTCAGAATTCTCGGTTGCAAGGAGTAGAAACCTAACTGAAACTAACTTTGGCCAAAGAAACATACTCTATTGATTCATACTACTGAAAATCATGAGGATGTATGATTTCAAGTCAAGCTGGATCCAGGAGCTCAAATGATGTCATCAAACGTCTATCTTTCTACATCTCTGACTTCTGACTTCCTCTTTTGGAATCATTTCAGAGATCTTTCCTTCACGTTGCACCAAAGATGGCCAGCAACAATTCTAGGTTTACATTGACTTTATAGCTAATAATCTCAGAGAAAAGAGCATTTCCTTTCTCCCAGAATCCATATGATTCCGAAAAAGGACTCTGATTGGTCTGGCTTACACATGCCCACCCATGGACCAAGCACAATGTTCACAGGGATGGAATACTCTAAATAGCCTACCTGAGTTATACATCCACCTCTGTGGTAGGAAAAGTGGAGTCAACCTCATGTGTTGGAGTTAGGGTAGTTTTTGAAATACAGAAATGATAGACTTTCTGAAATAGAGAATGATAGGCAAATATGCCTCATCTCCATGATGCCAGTGTATACAAATCACCTGAGGATCTTGTTAAAATGCAGGTTGTGATTCTGTAATACTGGGGCAAGATCTGAAATTCCTCATTTTTAACAAGCTGCTGGGTAATGCAGGTGCTGCTGGTCCGTGGATCACCTTTTGAGTAGCAAGGTGCTATACTACCTATTGAGGGAGCCAAGCAGAGATGTAGAAAGCTAACCGTAATAACGAATAGTGGAAACAGTAATTGAAGATGATGACAGAGGAGATGTGAAAGGAGGGAATGTCAAACAAGTTGTAAAGGCAGTAGGTACCACAGGAATTCAAAGAAGAGAAAATTTCCTTAAGCGAGGTCAGCAGTTCCCAAACTGTGGTCTGCAGTTTAACCTGGGAGCTTTTCAAGGGGTCCATGAGGTTGAAACTGTTTTAATAACAATACTAAGATGTTCCTTGACTTTTTGTCCTGTGTCTACATGTAATGATGGTGCCAAAGCAATGATGAATCAAACAGCTGGCACCCTGGCATGATTCAAGACACAAGATTCAAATTGTACAGTAGTCATAGTATTCATCATGAGTAAGCCCTCACAGGAAAAAAAAAAAAAAGAAAAAAGAAAAGACAGTGCCAGTCTTACTTAAGAATGACTTTGACAAAGCAGTAAAATTTACTAATTTTATTAAATCCCAACAATGGATTTTATTAGATCTTTTTAATAGTCTGTGTATTGAAATAGGAATTATTCATAAGACATTTCTGTGGTATCCCACAGTCTAGAGATTGTCAGGAGGAAAAGCACTTGTGTGATTGCTTGAGTTACAAGGTAAAGTAGCCACTTTTTTCATGTAACACAGTTCTTACTTGAATGAATGGCTGACACACAAACTATAGTTATTCTGACTTGGCTATTTGAACATTTTCTTAAAAATGAACAAGCGAGCCTCCTACTTCAAGGAAAACAAATGACAGCATTCATTCTTAATGACAAAATTTGAGCGCTCAAACAAAAATTAGAACTTCAGGAAATAAGCTTCATAGCATCTCCATTTTTAAAGGCTTTTCCGATAAGATTACTGGTATATTAATAAATGTGATTTTTGACATTGCTATGTCATCATTTGGACAATTTACATAATTCAATGAGTTGAATTTTCCACAAGACCAATGCATGATGTTACAAAAGTATGCATGGGTAAAAAATCCACTGAAAGTGCAAGATGGACCTATAGATATAACATGTGCAAAAATCTCATTGATGTGGTTTCAGGTGCCATATTGCAAGCAACCTTTAAGAAACTACCACTTGTCAGGTTTGAGTGTAGTATCATAGAAGAATATCCAAAATTGTCTAAAAAGGCTATTAAAATAATCTTCCCATTTCAAAATACATATCTGTGAGGGCCAGATCACCTTGGTATCCTTCAAACAAAACGCAAATTGCAGCAGATTGAGTGTAGCAGGTCACGTGAGAATTCAGCTGTATTCTCTGAACTCAGACAATAACGGGATTTGTAAAAATGCGAAACAATGCCACTCTTGTCACTAAAGGTTTTATTTATTTATTTTTGGCTTTGGAAAATATAGTTATTTTTTTCATAAACGTATTTCACTTATTTTAGTGTGCATTTAATTTAATGTTATCTTTAATAGCATTAAAATAGAAATATATAAAACTTTTCTGTTTAAAATGTTCTAATTCTGCAAATTTTTATTGATATAATCTGCATAAACAGAAGTTCTTTGGGGTCCTTAATAGTTTATAAGAGTGTAAAGTATCCTGAAGCCAGAAAGTTTGAGGATTACTAGGCTAGCCTTATCAGAAAAAAACTGAGATTCCCAGGTTTTTATTGCCATTTAATTATGAAGTATATTACAATAGAGCAAAAAGATGAGTTCTTACTCTTAGAATAAGCTTCTGTTATCTAGTTGGGTATAATTAACCTTTTGGATACAGTATTTGGAATAGAATATATGCTTTTAGAATCTTTCAGACATAAAACCAAAATAAATACCCCAACAACACCCCCTAGTAAATATAGTCGGTCTTAGGTGTCATTGAGTAGAATAGGGCATTAAATATTTACCCCTGTGTTTAAAATGTGATTCTTTAAAATAAAATTTAGAGATCAAGTCTCTCACATTTCTGAAATAAATGCTATTTGGCAAGGCTTCCATTTGTCCTAGTTTTTCTATTTCTACTTGGGATGTCAAAACACACTTAAATAGCTGTTTGGAGTTAGAAGTTCTCATTTGTTGGCACTTTGCCTTCCCTTCTACTGCTGCTAAAGGTTGGATCACTAGAGAGTTGACTGACAGATATATTGCACCCAAGGTTATCCCCTCAGATGAGGTCATGAAACTTCTTATATGAGTAGCCATGTTTCTTCTACCTGAACATAAAACTTTAGCGCTCCCCACAAGGTTTGTATTACTTATTATATTCCAAGCACTTTTGTAGATGCTTTACAAATATCGACACATTTAAATCTTGTAATAATCTTATGAAGGACCGATGCAATTGAAGACCATAGAGGTTAAGTCACTCTTTCAAGATCACACATCTACTGTGTGGTAGATGAGCCCACGCAATTGACTCCAGAGATGTGTCCTTAACCAAGGCCGTGTGTTGAAATGGTGCTTTAATTGGAGATAATTTTTAAAATAACATTTCAAGGGAAGAGCTGCTTAATTTTGATGGGAATTATCTTAATTAGGATTTACTTGTGCTTTGGACACATTCACCTTTGCTTGTAAGACTTCCGAGAAGAGATTCAGGACAGGCTGAGGCCACAAGGGACACAAGTTGCAATGATTTGGAGTTGGCAGAAATCTAGTAATAATACTTCTCAAACTCTGCCAACAAAATACCCACCAATGGCACTAGTGTGAACCCTGGCTTTCCGTTACTAGTGACAAATGTCTTTGAAATTTCATGCTTTATCTTGTAAATGTTCTTGAATTCTTCATAATATAATACTATATTTTAATATAAAAATCACATTTTAAATTACTCCTCATTGAATAAAAATGACGCTCCAAAAAGATCCAGTTACTACAGTTCTTTGTGGCTTGAAGTGGCTCCTACCACACTGTCCCAATCTTAGAGAAGGCTGGCTCCGTGGAATTCTTTTGGAAGACCATGGAGAATTATCTCCTTTTTGTCTCTCCTCTCCATGCACCATAGCCCAGGGGCTCTATAGTAGTATGAACCTGGTTGTATAGCTCTAAATAAAATGATAGCAAGAGGGTGCCAGGAGTCAACTCTCTAAGCTAGCTAGGTTTGGCAAAGTCACTGAATGGTCCTCTTTCATTGCTCCTTTTAATTTATGCCTGGGGTTACAGAGTCAAATGTCTAAAGAGACTTGGCAGGCAGCAAGAATGAGTGAAACAGACCAGGAATGACAACCGTAGGAAATGCTGGTGATCGGGCACAGCAGAAGGCACATGTGCTATTTAATACGGGCTGCACCACACATCTCCAGCCCAGGTGGAGTGGGGCCAGCCCTGCCAGGTATTTTGATTTTTTTAAAAAGTACAGAAATAAGAGATTTCTATTATTACCTAAAATAAAAATATTTGAATTTTGGTAAGTAATTCAATTTTTATAAAATATGTGGCCAACCAAAAGAGTTTCAGACCGCTGGCCTGTGCTGTGCATTCTTCCAGGAAAGGGGACATTCATGTTCACAATTGTTTATGTCTTTGGTTGGTGGATGAATACTCTCTGGCTGTGAGTGTGTCAGGCAAGAAGTGAGAAGAGAAACTTTTGTCCTCTGACCATCTTAAAGTTTTAGTCTCTGTCTACCTACAAATCCCAAGAGGGAGAATTAAGATGACTCTTTTTAAATAGGATAAAGAATGATCTCTTTGTCACTTTTATGCTATTATCCTCTAAGGAACACACATTTCTTTTGTTCTCTTTTTAGTGTCAAGGGGGAAAACTATTTTCCATCCTCTGAAAAATTCTTTTTGTAATTTGAAATAGTCATTAAGGCTCTCTATACTCACGTCTTTGCTTTCTTCAGACAAAATAATTCTAAATCCTTAAATATTTCCTCAAGGATTTCTTTCCTTCTTACATTTTAATTATTTTCATTATAGACCTCTGGACCCTCTCTGAGTATCCCATATCTTGCTTGTAATGTGGTCACACTGGAGCACCTGGTTCTCATAAAAGTTCAGCCCAAACGAAATACAGATAGAAGATTATTTGCGGTTGTTACACATTATGTCTTTGTGTTGTTTTCAAACAGCATTCATTTCTGACTGATATGTTAACTTGTAATTTGCTACAAGCCCCATATCATTTCCACCCTATTTATGCATAGCCAGTCCTTTCTTATTCTTGTGACATAATTTGTGACTGTCGCTGCCTTATATTTCATCCTACATAATTTCCTTCCCTTTTGCTTTTCTTTTCTATATCCAGAATGCTGGAAATTGGCTGATGCCCAATTTGTCTATAGTGCCCAATACACAATAGGTGCTTAAGATTTGTTTACTGATGAAATAACTCAAATAAGATTTAAACAATGTGTCCCACAAAAAATTTTTATTGAATCTAGTAGAAGCTTCTGGTACCTTTTTCCAATCTTGTCTAAAGATTCAGATTCTATCTAGAGAAAGATTTGCATCTAAGACTTGGCTCTTGCTGCTTATTAGCTATTTGATTTGGATGCGTTATTTAAATTCTCTAAGCCTTTGTTTCTAATCTATAAAATGTACATAATAATATTTATTTTTAAAGTTAATGTGACATTCATACAAGATATTGCATTTAAATGCTTGGAAACATTCTTGGTATATAATGAATCCCCCCAAATATGATAGGTTAGGAAAAAATATAATATCCAAAACATAGAGCACTCTATCTGAATAAACAGTGGGATATTCTCTCATATCATGTTTTCCCTTTTAAAAAGTCTTATCCTGGAAACTATTTTGGACTCTAAGAATTCTTGTTCATACTATTCTCTTTTGCTTGTGCTATTTCTCATCTTTCTGCTCAAATTAAATGCACAGCATAAATGGTTAGTCCCGGTAAAATAGCATCAGTTTCATCTTTTCTAATATCTTCATGAGATAAGAATCTAAATGGAAAATATACCCCACTGGTGCAAAAAAGAAATGTATAACTTCTACTGAAGTACTTTAAAGAAGAAGAAAATCTTTGAGCATTCAAAGAAGAGGCATAGGCCTTCTGCAAGGAAAGAATCAGGTCTTACGCAGACTGTGCTCCAAAGGGGGTGCTGGGCAAGTGCCTCCTAACTGACGGTGGTGGTGACGGTGGTGGTGACGGTGGTGGTGACGGTGGTGGTGGTGGTGGTGGCAGTGGTCTGGACGAGTTCCCATGTCATGGAAAAGACGGCTTGGCCACTAGAGAAACATCAGAGTATGAAGTATTCCAGTGAGTATCAGACTATGGCAAAGCTTTAGGAATGACAGGAAAAGTAAGAGGAAATGACAATTCAGAAGTGATTCACAGCAACATGAAAATAACAAACTGGCAGACTTCATGGGTGCTAAAATTCACAATTCTAAAACGGTCACCAAGTTAAGTCCTGAAGCGTGTGTCTCAGCAGAAATTGTAGTTGAAAGTGAAGATTTATAGTTTCTTTAGCAGGAGGTGAGCTGCACAGGAACAAAACTTTTATAACGCTTATTAATGGTCATCATACAATAGTACTTAGGAGTGGCATCTGTTAGCACAAGGTACCATAAGGTGATAACTCACAGAAAGTTTACATTAAGCTTAGAATTCATTAGAATAATTTATGAAATCCAGACGACCTTGCAAGTAATTTTCATTTTCAGCCACTATAGCAGATCATTTCATACTCAGAACTACTTCAAAATTAAAATGCGTCCCAAGGACATGCTGAACTTTATTTTTATACCTGTCCAGTTCTACCTTCTCTGGGAAAAAGTTCATTGAAAATGAGATAAATAAAGCAGAAGATCCTATAGTCATCACCATTACTATTAGGCTTACTGATTGGGATAAAACAATTAAATAGTTAAAAATTATTAGATTATTTTTTTATACTGACAAATACAACATCCTTGAAATTATAATATACTACTCGCCCAACTATTTGTGCCAATTTGTTGTGTGTATTGACGGGATGAGTGAATATGAAAGTGCCTGGAAAAATGGTGAAACTAACACAGGTCTAGGAATCAAATGACAGAATTTTGTATTAGTTCTACCATTTGTTTGCTGTACACGATTTGTTAGGCAAAAATTTTGAGCCTCATTTTTCCTTTTAGTTAAATGGGGATGATTTCACAATGACTTCACAATGCTGTTTAATAGGACAAAGATGATAACGAAGGTCATTTAAAACCCACAAGAGCTGAACAAACATATGCAAGCTTCTACTGCTAGTACACTAGCTACTGATGCTCCTTCTCCTAAGACTACTGCTCTTATAGCTGCAACCACCGTCACTGACAGCATCACTCTTTTCTTGGTTTGCTTCAAGCAGCTATTTCTCATCTTGGATTTGAATACGATTAACATATAGATAAACTATATATATATACATTCCTCCCACACCTATATAATTAAAAACAGTGAAAGATTAGGTAAAATAGTAATATATTTTATGTATTTATTTTTAATAAAATTAATACGTATCAATTACAAAAAATATCAAAAATAATACAAAATTGTAATGTAAAGAGTGAGGTATTTGAATAAGTGAAAGAATGACTGCCTTCTATTATCCTCTCCCAATCTCTTTCTCCAGAGATTACTCAGCCTATGCTTTTTCTAGAATAATAGAAATTATTTTACCTCTCTCAAGGCTAGCTGTTTTAGGAATAGAATAAATACGTGTGAATATAAACTGTTCAACACTTTGCAAGTTTCTACACAAGTCAGTTAGCAGGTAAGGGCTTTGGCCTTCAAATATTTTACCTTCTAGTGGGAAAACAAAACTAACTCAAATCACCGTCATTAACAGATAGGTTTTGGTGCCTGTTAGGCTCACGGCAGAGTACTGGATACCTGACAAGTATGAATTCTCAGCTCTACTTTTGCTAACCTTCATGGAAGCCGTTCTCTTCTATCTATGCTGCCCATTATAACATCCCTCTTTTTATTTTTAATAGATTTTCAGATTATCTCACAGTTCTGACTTTATAGTTTATTTCCTCTGGAATCTTTTCTTTATTACATATATAAAGTCAATTTGATTACAGCAGCCGAGTTTACTTGAATCCTATTGCAGGGTTCCTGAAGATGGCAAATGCCATCCATCTTAAATGGAGTGGCTGGAGATCTGAGAGACAAGATGAGGTAGACAGGGATGTAAACAGGTCTGCCAAGGATTACCCAAGGTTGAAATGGAGTGACTACATTGAGGTGAAATCTGGTTGCTGATATTGGCAGGACTAAGGTCTGCACAGGCAGGGGCCATAGAAGGGTAGTGCATCAAGCAAACATAAAAACATGCTTTCACTCAAAATTATAGCTTAAGTATGCTTCCATACAAATTTAAATGACTATATGATAGTCATGGATATATCATTTACCATTATTGTGCATTATATCATTTCCAGTGTTGTATTATGACTAATGGCTGCATGGAATGCATGAAGATCTCTTCATATTTTTGCTCATTTCATTAGAATAGAGTCCCTAAGGTAAAAGTTCAAGTCAAAGAACATGAAAATTGTAATGACATATATACAACATTGCCTAACTGACTCGGACGAATTTAACTTACAGCATTAATGCTTGAGACGCCCCATCTCACTGCTTCCTCCACCTCCCCTCTGACTCCTCACCCCCAGTTCGGTTAATACCCAAAATATATAAAGAACTCTTACAAATCAATAGCAAAAAAAGGCAAAGAAAGTTATTAAAAGATGGACAGAGAAAGAGAATAGACTTTTTCCCAAAGAAGACATACAAATGTCGGGTATATGAAAAGGTGCTTGACATCACTAATCATCAGGAAAATGCAAACCCAAACCCCAACAAGACATCACCTCACATCTGTTAGAACGGCTGTTATCAAAGAACACGAGATGAGTGTTGGCAAGGATGTGGAGAAAAGGGAACAATTTTGCGTTGTTGGTGGGGATGTAAATTGGTAAAGCGACTATGGAAAACAGTACGGAGGATCCTCAAAGATTAAAAAAATAACTACCATATGATTCAGCAATCCATCTTCTGAGTACATATCCAAAGGAAACAAAAATAAGATCTCGAAGAGATATCTGCACTCCCATGTTCGTTGCAGTGTTATTCACAATTACCAAGATATGGAAACAACCTACGAGTCTGTCAACAGATGAATGAATAAAGAAGTCATGGTATGTATGTATACAATGGAATATTATTTAGCCATGAGAAAGAAGGAAATTCTGCCACTTGCTACAACATGGATGGAACTTGAGGGCATTGTGCTAAGTGAAAGAAGTCAGATGGGGAAAGACAGATACTGTATGATAGCACTTATATGCAGATTATAAAAAAGCTAGAATGGCAGTTACCAGGGGCTGGGGAATGGGGGAAAGGGGACAGGTTGGTCAAAGGGTACAAACTTCCAGTTATAACATGAATAAGCTCTGAGAATTTAACGTACAGCATAGTGACTATAGTTAATAATACTGTGTTATATACTTGAAAGTTGCTAAGAGAATAGATCTTAAATGTTGCTAAGAAAGTAGATCTCAAATGTTCTCCCACAAAAAAGAAATAGTAATTATGTGATGTGATGAAGGTGTTAGCTAGATCTATGGCAGTAATCATTTTGCATTATATAAGTGTATCAAATCAACACATTGTATACCTTAAACTTACGCAATGTCATATGTCCACTATATCTGAATAAAGCTAGAGAAAAATTTCTATTTCGTTTTTTGTGAATTGCTGATTAGTACGGAAAACCTCATACAAACCTTAATAATTTCTCTGAGCTTTTTACGTAGAAATCATCTCAACCCATTGTCATACTTGTTGTAATATTGCTTCCAGTTTTATTTTTTGCCTTTTCATTTGGATTATATTATCTTCCATTTATAGAATAGAAATTATTTTATGAAATCAAGTTAATTACCATTTTCTTTATTATTTATTTCTATTAATTAATATTAATGCAATCTATGAGCACAATTAATCACAGGTAAAAATGCAAGGTCATTTAAATAACTCTAAGCTACTACCACTACCATTGCCATCACCGCCACTACCGTTTTACCTTGGAGTATACAGGACAAAGATTGAGAATCTGTCTTCATCCTCCCCCATCATCCACACACAAAGCAGGGATAAGAGCCAGCAGTTTGATGCCTACCCTTCAAAGTTTTGCATTTACATGAATTTACAATCCTCTTTCCCCTCACCCTTCTCTTCCTATCAGTCATTGAGCTCAGTAGATGCAACTTTCAAAATGCATTTTGAACTCTCCATTTCTTTCTGTTTCCAACCCACGTTTTTGGTCCAGGTCATCCCTATCTCTTACAATAGCTTAGTAAGTTGCGTCCCAACTTCTACTCTAGCATCCCAACAATCCACTGTCTTCACAGTGGCCCATGAGGATCATTTAAAAATGTACTTTCTTTTACAACTAAGTGGTTTTCCATCACAGTTAGATTAAAATCTACATTTTTAACCAGCTTATCATGCCCTCCAGGGGTTGACTGCTGCCTGTTTCTCCAGGCTCCTGCATTGCCTCTTTTCTGCTTACCAACACTGGTTTTAGTTTTCAGGTTGTTGCAGCTGCTCCCCAACTCAAGCCACATACTATTCCCTCTCCTTGGGATGCTCTTCCCTTCCACTCTCTTTCCCTGGCTAACTCCTACTCATTCTTCATGTTAAATGTAACTTCTTCTGATTTGTCTTCCCTCAGTTTCCCTAATCTGAATAGTGTTTCTCTTTTCATACTTTTAATTTTCCATTGTAATATTGATATCAATTGTTAATAAATAATCATTTGTGCAATTATTTACTTAATATTTGTCTCCCCCAGGACCATAAGCTCCATCAGTGGACATGGTCTGTCTGATGCACTTACCAGGAGGGGAATACTATCCAGGATGGAACACCAAGGAAACCTCTGAATTGCTGAAAGTATTTCATATCTTGATTTGGGTGGTGGTTATTTGATTGTATATATTTATTTTTACATGTGCACAAGTGTATAAATTTGTAAAAACTCAAGATTCATGAAGCTTATCATATAGACATATTATTTTAATATTTTATATTATTGTTCAATTTAAAAGTTTAATAAATTAAATCAAAGATATACATTTAAAAAAATTCTTCATAGTAAATATCAGATTGTCCTTCAAAAGCTGTAACAATTTACATTTCCACCAACATTATATGTCCTCAGTACACTCTTTCCGCCAATATGACAAGCAAAAATATTATATCATCGATGTTTAAATTTGCTTCCTTGATTGTTAGTGAAATTGGACTAGCAGTTTTAATCCATCTGAGATTTATTTCAATACATCACATAAGAATTAAATTTATTTTTCCCATCCTGTTGTTCCAGCATCATTTATTGAATAATCTTTCCTTTCCTCTTTGATTTGTTACTCCATTAATCTTTATCATATTTTTGTGATGTCAATGGCCTTGATAATACAATAAATTCTTGTGTATAGTAAGATCTATTTCTGAGATATCTATTCTCATCTATTCATTATCTCTTTATTGTCACACCAGAGCCATGCTGATTAAATTAACATAACTTAAAAAAAGTCATCCTCATTAATCTTCTTTTCCAGATGTAAAAAGAATCCTGATACTTTAAATGATGTCTAAAATGGTTTTGTTAAGTCGAAAAACACCAGCTGAGATTTTGATTTGCAACTCATCTTGGGTTGGGCTCCTCAGGAAATGGACATCGAGATGAAGATTTGCAGGCAGGTAGGTTATTTGGGAGTGCTTGTTAATAACACCTGTAGGGGAGTAAGAAATGCAAACGAGAAGTTGAACTGCAATGAAGTTGCAACAGAGGCTTCAGCTGAATCCTCAGGGAGCTGGGGAGTTGGGATGATTCTTTTGAATTGACCAGAATTCAAACAAAGGGGCCACATCAACTAGTTAATGGATACAGGCTGCCTACAACGAGGAGATGTGATGGGCAAGGCAAAGGACAGTTTCTGGAAAAGGACTCGGCTATGAGCTGTCAGTTGCCAACACTTTCAACCTCTGGAAGTGAGAACTTTGATCCTGAGTGGGGATATGGACGGTTCACCACAGAGTGCATACACAAGTTTTACAGTACTGCTGCCTCTTCCAGGAAACTGATTAGCCTTTCCCTTTATTCAATTATTTTATATCTGAACTTTCTCAGGCTAAAAATACAAAAGAAGACAATTGGAAAAACTGAGTAACTTTTCTGTTCAATGACTAGTAGTGAAAAAATAAACTCAGTAGACTGGAATAATGAGCCCAAATTAACAAGTGAACTTAGCAGAAATAAATGACCATCTTTTACTCAATATTAGCTAAAGGCATAATGTGATTTAAAAAAAGACTAACCCTGGGGCTGGCATGGTGGTGCAATGGTTAAGTTTGCATGCTCTGCTTCAGCGGCCTGGGGTTCACCAGTTTGGATCCCAGGCGTGGACCTACATACTGCTTGTCAAGCCATGCTGTGGCAGGCATCCCCCACACGTAAAGTAGAAGACGGGCACGGACATTAGCTCAGGGCCAGTCTTCCTCAGCAAAAAAAGGAGGATTGGTGGCAGATGCTAGCCAAGTGCTAATATTCCTCAAAAAAAAAAAAAAGTATAATTCTTTCCTTTGTTTCACTTTGGTTTTCCCAAACTCTTTCATCTTCCTTGAGCTACCAGTAAACTTCACGAGCCTCCTCACATTCTTCTTTCTGCTCAAACCCTGCTTCTTCTGACTTGGATGATCACCAACACCTGGCATTTGCATGTCCAAATGTCTGCTGAGCATCTCTTTCATGTCAGTATATCTTCCTTCCTCAAACTCGATCCTCCTTTATTCCATTGGAACCATCCCCAACTCTTCTATCTCGTAGCCTACTTTTTTGTGGTCAGGACCTACCGCATCTACCTGTGAGATGTGCTTGAACCTGCCTCTTGTTTTTATTCTCGATGCTGGGAACAAAGTTCACATCAATATCATTTGTTACGCAGGCTAATGTAAATTCCTAACTGATTTCTATGTCTCTAATTATCCCATCCTAACCAATTATGTCACTGACATAATTGTGTCACCATCATCACCATCCAAGCTCCAACACTTTGATGACTCACTATCCCTCAAAGAATAATAAACTCTGGATGAATATGGAACTCAAAGCTCTCTGTATTCTCCACCTCACCTGGAATTTTGTTCTACAGCCCCGCTTTATTGTACAGCTTGCATTTTCATTCTCCTTGTTTGTACTGCTTCCCTACGTCTCTTTTCTCTATCCATCCATAAATAGAATTTTCCCTCTGTCCCTCTGTAAAGACACTATATTCATCTTCAAGACTCAGCTCAAATGTTCCCTCAGTGAAGTATTCTTGGATTCCCACAGCTGAAATTAGTCATGCGTCCTTTTATTTCCCATAGTGCTTTGTTTATACCGTTCTTGCAACATGCATCCTGCTATTATATATTTATGTGTATGCGTGTTTCTCTGACTAGATTGAGTTTTGGGAGGCAGAAGCTATTATTTTATTTGTCTTTGCATTCTTCACAAAGCCTGGCCTAGTACCACTTATTGTGCAAAATATATGGCTGTGGAATATAATTCTGATGTTTTAAAAACAGGGATGCAATTCTTCCATTCACTCAGTCCTCATTGCAATACATATACAACTGCACTGTCCAATATGGCAGCTACCAGCAACATGTGGCTATGTAAATTTAAATTAATTAAAATTAAGTTAATAAAAAATTTCGTTCTTTGTTCACATTGGCCACATTTCACATACTCTATAGCCACAGGTGACTAACGGCTACCATATTGGACCACACAGATATGGAACATCTCTACCATTGCAGAAAGTTCTGTGGACAGTCCTACTCTAGCACATTCCCATTAGAATGCTTTCAGCCGGAGGGAACAGACTACCCAATTTGTCTTGATTCGGATTCCTCAAGAACAGACTCCAAGACAAAGTCTTGGGCACATGAAATTTATCTGATGTGATCCTAAGGCCAAGGAAAGCAAATCTGAGGGGAAAAAAGTGAGACAAGGAAGGGAAACAAGCCAGCAAAGGGTGTGTTAATAAGTGGGTTTCTGTCACGGGCAACTGGGACTCTGGTGGAGTCCTCTGAGAAACTGTGTGGAACGCATTTCAGAATGTTCCAGCAGGGTGTGGGGAGGTTTAGCCTCCAACTCCACTAAATCCCACTCTGTTGACTGAGGCTTAGTGAGCAGGGCCTCAAACTCCTCCTCCCCCGCCTCAGCATCTCATCTTCAGGAAGAGAAGAGGTGCAGGCCCTTCAGGTAGAAAACTATCAGAGTGCTGGCAACGAGCTATTACAGCAGCAGATCACCTCAGGTGGGCAAAAGGGATGGTTTGGGGCATCAACAGACTCTGCTTCACATCTAAATGGGGCTTAAGCAGTAACCAAAATTGATTTCCTTGTGTAGAAAAAGTCTGATAAAGGGAAAAATTACTATTTGCTAATTCAGTGGCTTCATGATGAAGGAGCTCTGGGTTGGTGGTTCTGTAATAATCTTGGCTTTCCTCCAAGCATCATCTCAAGTTGTCTGCAGCACATCCAAACATCACAGCTTCAGAAGTGAGCATCCCATAGGCAGGAAAGGGTAAATCCTGGTCTTGGTCATTTCTAAAGAGTGAGGAGAACTTTTCTAGAAGGCCCCTGAAGGCTTCCTTTTGTATCTCAGTGGCCACGAAGGCATCTATTCCCTTGAAGGCGGCAGGATAATAAGATTCCCATGACTGGCTTAAACTAATCAATATTCTCCTCTTGGGTCAAGAGGGGGCCTGCCTTTCTTGAGCACACTACCTTGCAATATCTGAACAAAATGGGCCTCTGCTGGCAAGGAGAAGGAGCAACTGGAGTGAGGATATGTATGGGCCAGGCAAGCAAGAGTCTGTCATAAGTATAGGCTCCAACTTTCAGGAAGGATATTAACAAACTGCAGGGGATCAGAAGCAAATTTCTGGGATTTCCAGGGCCTGGAAATAGTATTGTATTTTGAACAGATAATAGAACCAGGTATAACCCATAGCTCTGATGTCATTAAATGACTGAATTAACCATCCCTTGAATTTTTCTCTCTAATACACGGAATAAAAAACTTAAAGGGTATCATGATAGCTATCATTAAATATTTGAAGAAATACCATTGGATAGTAGATTAAGCTTAATTCTGATGTACCAGGGCATATAGCTAGGACTAGTGTGGGAGTTTGATTTTTTATTTTCATATATTGGACAGACATTTCTTTTTAGCAATTAGAGCTGTTCATAAATAATATGATAAAGTAGTGATATCCTCACCAATGGAAATCAAGCAAAAGCTGAATGATATTAACAATTTACATTCCAATAGCGCTTTATGTTTCAAAGTCCAATTTCATTTGACTGTTCTTAAAACCCTATAAAGTGGTAGCGTGTAGATACTATTATTTCTATTTCCCTTAGGGAAAGAATGAAGCTTGGCAAGCTTAATGATTGCTCAAGATCATACAGCTAATTAATGGTATATATTTGACTCATACCCAAATTTTCTGACTCAAAAATATTGGCAATCCCTAAAACTTTATAACTGTTAAGCCATTTAAAATGTTTTATATAATTGAAAATAATTTTGTAACAGACTTAGATTTGATTCTGGTTCTACTGCTTTATTTCTTATTACTGGCAATCTTGTTCCCAGGAATGCCCATCATTAGCCACTTTATTCCCTTCTCCCCTTGATAACTTAAAGCTACATTTCTTCTAGCCCCCACTGCTGTATTTCTATGTCTTGCCGATTCTGCCTGTGTTCTCCTTTAGCTGAAGATGCCTTGGTTGGTATTAGTCATTATGTAGATTTTCACTCTTTCTCAGTATTCTGTTGGGTCCAGTTTGTGAATAAATGAAAACATAGCTACAGAAAGTCCATCTTGTTTCTCTCCTTGGTCAGTCTGAATTTTCTTTCTTTCTTTCATTGAGCGTTTTGGTTTATTTCACGATCACTGGGACAGAATCTCTCTCCTTTCCTTTGTATTAGGTACTGGGAGGATTAGAATTGTTGTTCCAGTTACCTGCTATTCTGTTCCTAACTCCCTTACTGGGAGGAGGTCGCTACCTTCCACGCAGCCAGCACTCAGTGGATTCTATTCAAATCAAGTAGGGAATTCTAATCTAACTGGCGGGCTCTTTTGATCTAGCTCTGGCTGCGGCTTTATGGTTCTGGTTTTTGCATTTGTGCAACCACGCTATTTCTCTAGTCCTTGAGTTGGAATTTTTAACAACCACCAGAGCTTCAAGCTTTGCAGGATTTGAAGCAGCTCACTATCTTCAGGTCCAAAAACAAGACTTTGCTTCTCAAATACGCTTGATGCAAGATTTTCCTTCCACTCCTCGTATGGGTTACTTTTGAGCTTGGCAGAGTGATTGTTGATACTGTACTGGTGACTTCAATCTGTGTTTTTTGGGGGCTGCTCCAAAGACTACCCAAGAATTTTTAACTCCAGAAAAATAGCAAAAGACATATCAAAAGATATAGATTAGATAAATGACTTTACAATCATTACAGTGATGCTGGTTTGTTTCTTAATGTTCACTTTGATCTGCTATTTCCTACTAATTGGTGGTTTATTTTACAGTAGCAATAACAAAATAGTAGTAAGCAACAATATCTAACAGTTATTGAGAGTTCACTCTGTCCGAGGCATGATTCTAAGCATTTTTCATGTATTAGCACAACAAATGTGCCAACAGGGTACTAGTACTATTGTTATCTTCATTTTACATATTTAAAAACTGACACACAGAGAGGTTAAGTAAGTTGTTCAAAGTCACACAGCTATAAAGTAGTGAAGCCAAGATTGCCAGCCAGACCATCTAGCTCCAGAACCCATACCCTTAATCACTATGCTTTATTATTATTATTATTATTATTATTACTAAATTTGTTCACCAAGTTGGAATTTTTAGAGGGCTGGCAGGGAAGCACATAAGAAATTCATTTCTTAGAATGTATTAATGTATTTCTTTACTCCCTTTAAACAACCCTGTGGTGTTTCAACTTGCATGTTTAAGTGCTGGCCAACTTTAAATTTCTACTCTTTGCTACCTACCTAAAGAATATACACATGTAAAATAAATTGTTAAAGTAGGTATTCCTTAAGTCATCTGTTCATATCTCTAAAACTCTTTGAGGTTAGAGATTATTCCACGTGCATTTTCTGAAGGGCTGACTTGACCTGTCTTTGAAGGAAGCCCAAACTAGGAAGTAAAAGCAGAGAGTGAGAGAAACAAAACTAACAGGGTAGTGATGGGAAGGATTCTCAGTAGCTGTAAGGACAATAAAAGACATGTGACTAAAGGAGATAAAAGGTTTAAATCACAAGTACTAAAAGAAAAACGTAGTTTAAGTAGTATAAATATTTTTATACAGGGAGAAAAAATTAGGAATGTTTGGGAATAAAAGCTAGTCTATAGGATCAGAAATTTAGGATTAATTTTTGTAAATCAAAGAAAAAGAAAAATTAAATTTCTGCAAAGAGATATAGATACATCAGGAAAGAAACTGGAATCAGTACTACAGAGCCTCAGAAAAATGAAGGAAAAAAAGAAAGAAAAAGTCAAGGAGATAGATAGGGAAAAAAACGTGGCAAGGCAGCTAAAGAAAAACAGGAGTTAAATTATTGAGGGGGCAATATTTTCAGAAATTCCCATGATTTTTAATGACGAAAAGCCACAGATACATAAAATATGAGAGAAAGGCAGAGCTGAGTCATTCCCACAGCTGGCTGCTGCAGTAAAGGCTGCAATGTTTCTTTATTATGACAACTGACCGGCCAGATAAATTATGATTCAGTAAGTTACAGGTGTGGGAAATGGAGTGGAAACATACAAGGGACTCAGCAAACTGTAAAACTGCATTGAGTTTATCAGCGGACTCATGTTGAGTCCGTCTAGTTGATGAACATCCTTATCAGCCAGCAAATATAAATGACTTATGGGAATAATATTTCAAGGCATAATGACACAGATATATCTAGTATTCTTCTAAGATCTAGGTTATTAAATATTAAATATCAAAGCTGTAAATTATAGTAGCAGCTTTATATAACTAAATTAAATTCAAACAAAACCTAATTTCCTTAATCATTGGCTGTAATCCTCCAGGAACATATGCTATTAACTCAACTACAAATGGCACAGAAATTGTATGACTTCAGTTAAGTTATTTGATATCAAATTCTAATCCAGGGCAGCCTTCTCTGTAAATCTCCTACAGGGGTTTTAATACTTCTACAATCATATTGGCTTTTTACAGAGTAACTAATCTTTTCATACTCTTCTCACTCCTTTATCCAATTTCTTTTCTCTCTCTCTCTCTTTTTTTTCTCAGAGCATATTCTAGGTCAATTTTTAAAAATAAACCTCCTGTGGAATTAAAAATATATACCTGAAGTTATAACCAGAGATATCATAACCTGAGATTCTGCACAGAGAACTAATTAAACTTAACTGGGAGTATTTATAGATCCAATTAACTGTCTACGGCCGTGACTGTCAGGGCAAACTCAAAATAGTAAAAAAGAAATGATCAGTATAATTTGGCCCATTCTCCCCATAGCCAAATGTTTATCATGGAGTTTGTTCAATGATGAAGTGTATTATGTCTATTGTAATTATGAACAAATGGCTTAAGTGAATTTACTTTGTGCTATTGTTGGACAAATGTTAGCCACTTTTTGAATAGTCCATTATGGGCACAGACTAAATGACATATGATTAAGAATTTAAAATTGTTTAAAGTATAAGAGTTTGAAACAGAGAGAAGAATTAATTCACATTATGGGGATGTATACAGCAGTAAGGAGATGAGAGTCCTGGTGAAAATGGATGCCTGGGAAGTCTGGGTTTCTGTTCATCACCCAGGTAAACAGTGATGTGAGGCATGGGGAGATTGGTCTTGAGGGACATTTAGAAGAAGGAGTGTAATTAGTTCATGGTGTAATCCTAGATGTCAGGCTTCCTGAGTGTGAGGATGGGGCAGTCCAGGACTGCCTTGAATCCAACAAGATGGAAATTCAAAATGGCACGCAGGTCAGCAAGAGGAGGTCATAACTATTCCCTTCACATCTATATGCTGAAGACTCTTCAATGTTATTCTCTCCAGCCCAGACTTTCCCAGCCTCAGGGTTTCTCCAGACTCATTTTTGCTTGCCTATGTATATCTTCACTTGGATGTCTGACAGGAAGATCAACATGGAGTCGCCTCTATCACAGTAGGAGTCTCATCATGGGACAGCTGGCACCCTTAAAATGTTAACCGAGGGGTCAGCACCATGGCGAGTGGTTAAGTTCACGTGCTCTGCTTCAGTGGGCCCAGGGTTTCGCCAGTTAGGATCCTGGGCATGGACATGGCACCGCTCGTCAGGCTATGCTGAGGTGGCATCCCACACAGCACAGCCAGAGGCACTCACAACTAGAAATATGCAACTATGTACTGGGGGGCTTTTGTGAGAAGAAGAAGAAGAAAAGTAAAGGAAGACGATTGGCAACAGATGTTAGCTCAGGTGATAATCTTTAAAAAAAAGTTAACTGAGACCAGTTTAATGAGAAACAGTTCACAAAGGTAGAGGTAGAATTAAAGGAGCCAGTACAGGGTGCTGAAGCACCCAGGGATTGGTAACATTGGGAAACCGGTAGCTTCTACAGCCAACATGCAAGGACAAGGGCAAGGAGCACCAAGAAAGCTTTGAGCCATGGAAGAGAGTGATCCCATTAAAGCAACTATCCCAGAATGCAACCATGACAGAAATGAGGTGTGACAAGAAGGGATCAGAAGGAATAAATTCTTCCACATTTTCTTCTCCTGCCTCCTGCTGTTGCCTCACATATGTACATCTATGATACGTGTGCATCTATATATGCACACACATCTATTAACTATCCATCTATTTATCTCTCTCTATAAATAGAGAGAAAAATTCCTCATTCATATATATTTATATAAGCATGTATATATGCATGTATAAGTCAACTTTGTTCTGCATTTAAAATAAAACATAGGAATCAATGTTTTTACTAGTTACTATAGACATCTAGACTGGTTGATCTTTGAAAGAGGCAACTGGCTTTGAACTCTAGCTTCTCCTAGGATCCCTCCACTGTCTATCAGCTGGCATCCCCAAAGGCTGAGTCCTCAACGCTCTGCTCTTTCTTCTTGCAGTCTATTCCCAGAATTCAACTGTGGCCTTTATGCTACTGTGGGTTCTGACCTCAAGGCACAAGTCATAATTCACAGGGACAGTATCTGATTAGGAGTGCAGGATTTAAAACGAGGTCTCCTTTTTGCTATGAAAAGGTGCGGAATTAAAAATTAAATAGACTCACTTTTGCACTTTCTTGGTTAAAAATGAAGCAACTCAAACAAGACAAATGAAAAAGATAAAGGGAGCATGTGGTCCATCAAGCTAGCAGTAAAGGTCTAAATTACATTCCCAGTACTTGATTTGCTCTGTAATCATAAACAAGTCTTGATCTAATGTGGTTTAAGATGTAAGTAACTCAAACATCCCCAGGTCTCTCCAGCTTGTAGATGAAGTCACCAAAAGGGTCTTCCTCAAGTCTCTGAGGGCAGATGTTTGTCTCGCATATAACTGATACTCCCTCTGCCCTATTTGAGGGTCAGTGCTCTTGCTTCAGATGATCATCTCTGGAAGTGCCAGGATTGTACTTTGGGGGCTCTTGCTCTAGCTACTCCCGTGGTGGGGTTGATCCACCATTGACACTCCCCTCTGGAGCATCATCACGTCCACACTGCACTTAGCGCTCCATCGCCATTGCTTTTGGCTCTTTGGTTCTCTTCTGTAAGACAGAAACCTTTCCCTTCTCACACCTTCCGCTTACAGAGGATGTCCCATGGTGAGTGGCCTGGGTCCCTGGTGAGAGCTGGTTGTCATACTCACCTAAGCATATAGGTGATTCAGGGCTAGAGGCATTACACCATGGCTCTTTCCTCACTTACTCAGGCTGCTCACCTGAGTTTGAGTCACAGAGCCAGAATCCTTCAATTTTGGTAAGTGGTGTCCCCCAGGGGCCCTCCTTGCAGTGGCCCTCCTGCAATTGGTCTCCCATTTTACACTCACGCCCCCATCAGTCTACATCCCTGCTGTGGATGGAATTCAAGATCTTTGAGACCTATGGGCCCCACAGAAGCCTGGGGCATGGCTGGGTCTGCTAGTTTGGAATGTGAATGTGAAGAGTGTGGGGGGTGAGTAGTAAGGGAAGAATAAACAGCCTCTTTCTCTCTGTAGGCAGGAGAACAAGTTTCAGTAGCTCCATTCAGGGTGAGACTGGAAGTGTGTGTGTGGGAGGCAAAGGCGTAGAAAGGGAGTTTGAAGGGTGGGGAAAAAGGAACTGTCATCTGCATTCAATGCGATCAAGTACAAGCCTCATCTCTGACCTCAAAATTCCTTGATAGGTTGATGTGGTCAGTCATACCAAGACTTTCATTTATTTTAACCAATTTTTAGCTAATCGTGTTAATGATATTTTCATCTGTGATTAAATTTTCAACTCTTAGTAGTTTTAGAAAATGATAAAAATTGTCTTGAATGCCCTTGACTCAAAATTGGATTGAGTTGACTCATCACAGTATTTTTGAAGTTTCTTGAATTTCTGGTAAAAAGTAGCACTGTCTATTAACCTATTCCCTCCTGCTTCCATTCATCGTTCATCACTCCTTTTACCACCACAGGTTTAGGAGTTTGCTGTTGTTAGAAGGGCATCAACCTGATGGAAGCTTGTAACTTAGCAGAAGCTATGTTGATACATGATTTTTCTTAAGGCTCTATGAGAAACAAAGGCAGAGTTGGTGTAATTCTTGGGTCTTGAGCTTGTTAAAAAAATTCAATTTTTTTTCCTACTTTGGGGGTTTTGAAAAGATGAAGCAGTTAAGAATTACAGTCAATTTCATGCTCAATACAAAATATTATGAGCTGAAAAGTTCTGTACCAGAGGCTTCAAAGAAAAAAAAAAAAATATATATATATATGGTTCATTTTAAAGACATAAAGCTTACTTGTTCCATTAGGTAACGTTTGGAGAGTTGAAATAGCTTCAGCCATTGCTGTGAAGTCTCCACAATTCTTTGAAGAAAGTTACTCTTCAAACCGCAACTGCTGTTCAATAAAAAGAAAAGATGCTGTGGTCATGGTGTTTGTGCAATATTTCTGCAGTATCAACTTTTGATTCAGGAAGAGGGGGGAAAAACCTTTAGTTTCCCCAAGGAAAGTCTGTACCAATCTATTAAATGAATTGAACTTTGTACCTATTGGAGAGTTCATAAATTGTTTCACAGAAAAAGTGTATTGCTTTTATTTACAGCTTCATAGGTCATCTCCCAAATCTACAAATGCAGTACGGTGAAAAACTGAAACACCTGGCGTTGCTACAGACCACCCTTTGTCAGGCTTTTCTTTAGGACTTATAGCATAAAGGTGGTATATTAACCTTGAAAATATTTCAAGAGCTCTCTCCAACTTTGTCAAAAAATAGTCCTGCTCAAAGAATGAAAACTGCTCCCTTACAAACATAGGAGCCTTGCAACAAGTTAGAGGCCTAGCAGTTGGTTGTGTAGTATGATTTAAAACGCACCATACACACATACACATACATACACCCCGGACACTGCCTCTGTTAGTCTAGTTTATCTTCTAGGCATGCTTTGATTGCAAACTCATCAGACCTAAATGAAATCTTCTAGACCCAGCTGCTGGCACAATGTCAGGATCACCAGGCCCTGGAATCCACTACCCCTGCTGATAGCCAAAGATGATCAGTAAAAGTGCGAAGACTTTCCCCAGTCAGGAAGGAGTGACCTCCAGTTTGAGTCTAGATGCACAGCTGGGCTTTCTACTAGAACCTCCAAAGACATTTTTTAAAACCAATTTTTTCTCATTACAACCTTAAAGATTCAGAGGAAGAAATTCTCTACCCCATCCTATGGCTTAGGTAAGAAACCGAATGAGGGTAGGGGCTGTGTATGTCTTTTCCCCATAGTTTCTCCAAGGCTCAGCCTATGGTAAGAACTCAATAAAATTGATTGACTGTCTCCTCTCTTTCTCCCTACTATTGGCAACTTCTCCACAATGCTTTTGAAACAGCGTGGAAAGATTTAGCAGTTTATAATTTATAATCCAGCCCTCAAAAAACCAGGAAAGTGTGTCTTCTGATTTCCTTTAAAAAGGAGACTCATTTAGGGTCTATGCCCAGCCTGGAAGTCTGACAGAATGGTTTAGCACATGCAGACAATTATTGGACTGATATACTTTAGATAAGTTGTCTCTTCTGTGATAGTAACAAATACCTAAGGTAAGGCTTTGATCATCGTATTAGTTTGGGCTGCCATGACAAGATACCACACACTGCATGGCTTAAACCACAGACATTTATTTTCTCACAGTTCTGGAGACTGGAAGTCCAAGATGAAGGAGCCCCAGCGTTGGCTTATGGTGAGATCTCTCTTTTTGGCTTGTGGACGGCCACCTTCTCGCTGTGTCCTCACATGGCCTTTCCTCTGTGCTTGTACAGATTGAGAGAGAGATCTCTGGTGTCTTCCTCTTTGTACAAGGACACCAGTCCTGTCTGATTCGGGCCCCACTCTTATGACCTCATTTAATCCTAATTTACTCTTTAAAAGCCCTGTCTCCAAGCACAGTCACATTGGGGCTTAGGGCTTCAATATATGCATCTTGAAGGGACACAATTCAGTCCCTTACATTCCCTCCTCATAGTATTTAAGTTATGAGATATCAAGGAGAATAAATATCCCTCAAGGACTTCCCATTCTCTTCTGGGAAAAGAGTTAGTGTGTTTTTGATTGTACACAGGATAGTTCTATCGTGTTAGGTAGAAGGATAATCTTATTTGCCTTATTTGGAGATTAAGTATGGCTTAAGGAGAAGTGTATGGGTAACAAGTTGACAAGGGGTGAATTTGTGATGATTAATTCTATGTGTCAACTTGGCTGGGCCACAGGGTGCTCAGATATTTGGTCAAACATCATTCTAGATTTTTCTGTAAGGGTGTTTTTATATGAGATTAACATTTAAATTGGTAGACTGAGTATAGCAGATTGCCCTCCATAATGTGGGTGAGCCTTGTCCAATCAGTTGAAGGCCTGACTAGAACAAAAAGCTGACCCTCCCCTGAGTACGAGAGAATTCTCCTGCCTGATGGCCTTTAAACTGGGATATCTGCTCTTTCTGGTTCTACAACAACTTGTCATTCTTCACACTTCAACTGGGACACGGACTCTGCAGATTTTGAACTTGCCAGCCTCCACAATCACATGAACCAATTCTTCATAATAGATCTCTTTATATGCGTATAAAAATATTATGTTCTTTTGGAGAACTCTGACTAATACAGTTATTCACGCATTTCAAAGCCCAGCTATTTCCCCCTTGTCACTTAATCATGTGTACACGTTTATTGTAACTGTTTCCTGTGTAGTTATGTTTATATTTGTTGTTAGAAAATTCAGGAATCAGAAAAGCCCAGCCATAGTTCCTAGCCACAGTTTTCTGACTCCCAATTTGAGTCAAAAATTTGAGTGATTACAAAATATTCAAATGACTACAAAATTTCTCCTAAATGTTCTGACTTACTAGCTGCGTGGCCCAGGATGAATCACTTGTCTGTTCTGAAATCCACTTCCTCATTTGGAAGTGGGGACAAAAATATGCCCCCGTTCCCTCATGTGATCATTTTAGAATCTCATGAGATGATACATGTAAAAGTTCTTTTAAAGATGAAAAGCATCCTCATATGATTGGACTTATTACTATTACTGCATAATATACATATGCATTTGTTACTGTGGGTTTATCTGGAATTAAAAATTCCCAAACCTTAGGAAACAGATCCTATCATGGCAAACTCCTTTGATCAAATCAGGGATGGTAACTAAGTAGCTCAAGTGGTGTTACTCTGCCTGCCCAGCGCCCTGGCAGACACCCAGAATCTACCAAGAAGGCACTTTCCCACTGAGCTTGTGAAGAGCTTTAGAATTCTAATGCCTGGTATTCCTGGCAGCCACTGCCAGTGGACCGGAGTAGGCACACCAGTGGATACCTTGTTGTCATCTCTGAATTAGTCACTAATTGATCAATTCTGTGGGCCAGACTGTTCTGTCAAAGGAATGTCTAGATAACTGCTAATTTATATAATGCAACTTGGATCCACAGATGGGGTGGAGAACATATGTCTAATCTTAATTGCTGATTAACAATGGGAATCATAACTTCTTCATCAGCTTTGCAGCGTGTCCCTCAGCATTTTTAACCTTTTGTGGTCAGAAAGACAGACAAGTCTGCTCTCTGCAAATGTCCTTACAAATTCTGCAATACGTGGGAGTTGTCTTTGCAGAAGGGAGTTGTTGGAAAGGGAGTAAGAAATCAGACAGACTGTGTGCCAAGGGAAGAAAATAGGCTATATTATCCATCTTCCTTTCTCGCCTTCTTCCCCCACTATAGGAACAACTAGTCCTTCTGGGGATATTTTCTCAATTCTTCTCGAGATTACATAGAAGAAACCAGAGTTCTGTGATTAAAGTATGCAGAAGGTTTTATGTTTCTTTTGTCACTGAGTCATAGAAGAGAAACAAAACAAAACACATTCAGCTCAATCGAAATCTAACCAATCACATAGCTTTATTAAACATAGCATCGACAGAAAGAAAATATGAAGTCCTTGCCCAGGAAGGATGGATGCCAAGAACAGAGTAATTTTCTGGCTTTGTCTCTGCTATCTATAAATTTTATTCTTTGTGCAAGTCACTATGTTCCTGAATAGCTGTTGATATTAAACATTGGGGGAAACTTACAAATGGACAGTGAAATGCATTAGGGATTACCAGATGTTAGCTAGCCACACTCCATGAGAACTCTGCTCACATCTGTTTTTGACCTCTAAAGTATGTAAAACACTTTCTTTTCTCTTCTATTATTCGATCTCCTTATTTTTGTGGCCAAGTATATATTGGATGCAAAAACTTTTTCAGACCAAAACTTGGCATGTGAACTCTTGATTTGGCTGCAGTTGGGTTACCACCAATTTGCAAAATAAAGTATGAATAATAATCCAAGCTGTAAGAGTGCAAAGTAAAATAAATCTTTACCATCTTATCAGGGAATATAAATCAATCTGGCACATACGTCAACCTTAATTTCTGTGTAAAACTTCCAGATGTAGTTACGATTCTATTTTATAAATATAACCAACATGTTAGATATAATGAAAATTAAAGACCCCATGGATCTCATGAATGGCCCTTTCGTCATAAACACAACCCAAGCCCAGAGCCATGGAATTCAACTGAGTTCACTCAACAACGTCGCCTCTATGCAGGTTTTCCTCATCTCTTTGTTCCTGTCCTCTACTCAACTCAACTGCTTCCCCCTCTCCTTATTTTCTGCCATGCGTATGCCTCCTGTCTAGCTACAGGTGACAGATTAGCCCTTTGGGGAGCGCCTGGAGCCAAAAAGGGAATTGTTTTTAGAAGACATATCTGCGGGAGTGATTTGGGATGTTGACCTCCACCAATTTTTGTATCTCAGGGTAGGCGTCAATATTAAACTCTTGCTACTGGAAGCTCTTAGTCATATCAGACTCCCAGTGCGACTCTGCCTGCCTGCACTAGGGCATCGCCGCTGCCCTGTTCACTGTGTGCGGGCCTTGCATAGACTGGCCAGATGACCCAGAACTCTCAGCCACAGCGAAGGTTGAGAAAAAATCCACCGGCTCTCATGTATTATGTACCACTTACCATGCCACAGGTGCATTACCTTCTTTACAGCTTGTTAGAGCAGTATTCTTACAAATGAGGAAAGGCAGGCTTAGAGAGATTAATGTACTTGGCTGTAGTTACATAGTTAGGTTGGCCTGATACCAAAGCCTATGCCTTCACCATGAGCTGCTTCTCTCCTGACCATATTAGAAGCAGTCTATTCCAACCATTCTTGCCATTTTTGCATCCTTGGTCATCTCTACCCCATCTCCTCTCTTTGGTGTGTTTTCATCCCTTAATGCTTTGCAATTCTGCACCCCCGACAACTCCACCACCCCAGGATGCACTCTCCTGAAGCACCATTGAGCTTCTACCCTCTTGTGTCACCCTCTGTTGAAGTCAGTGTCATCTGGGTTTAATGTCCTCTGTCTCTTAATCCTCTTGGCATCTTCTTTTTTTTAATCAGAAGCTTATCACATGGATTAGTTTTCTTTTCTACCAAATCAATTTTTGAGAGATTTTTACTTTCCCTTTTCCTTCTAGAGACATCAAATTTTGCACTGCCTTTATTTTCTTCCAGTCTGTTGACTTTCTCTGTTTCCTTTTGTGCCCTACCCATACTGGACTTTACAGCTGATATCTGAGCAGTTGATACTAGCCATCGTTGGTTCCTGTGTATCCCTGCCTGGGAAAACTGAACCCAGGATGAATGCTACAACCCACTTTCTCTGTACTTTCTCTGAACTTGGACAGCTGAAGGCTGCCAGAGGAAATTGCATACTCCTATTTGTTGGTGCTAATACCAGCCCAGAATTGTTCATTAACCCTTTATTTACCTTGCTTAGAGTCTACTCTCTTTTCCCTCAGATACAGGCCCAAATCTTTACCACTCTCCTCACATTCCCCACTCAGCACCCATCCCTCACTGTCAGCACACGGCTTCACATCCTGCTTCACTGTGATGACTGAGGTCCTCAGCCCTGATCTCTGTCGACTTCCTGTCTCCCTTCAGCGCTGGCCTTATCTAAACCCACACCCTTCTTTCCTTCCTTCCTTGCAATCTCAGAAGACAAAAAGTCCTTTCTCCTGCCTGGAATCCCTTCCCCCTTTCTTCTCCATTTGGCCAACTCCTCACTCATCTTTTAAGGCATCTCAGGTGGTTACTCTTCCAAGAAGTTTTTCTTAAAGCTGGTGCCATACTTGGGTCAGGTGATTCTCCTCAGAGCTTTCCAGCACACACATCTATCCTTATGCTTATGGGTTTTATTATAAAACTTTGTTTTAGTTTGCTTCCTAGACGGTCCTATGAGGTCCTCAAGGTCAGGGACCAGATCTGGCTCACCTTTAAATCCTCAATACCTTGTGCATGCCTGTCACAGAAAAGGGACACAGCTTTATTTATTTGTTTTTGATATCAAGCTTCCTTCCTTAACTAAGCTAGCTGTGTTTCCTTAGCAGTGTAGACAAAAAACCCCACCAGACTAACAGACCCACTAAGACACTGTCCTATGCCTTTACATCTTATTTCTATTAAAAGAAAGATTATATATGTAATGCAATATATAATATATACTATGTGTGTATGTACATTTTATACACAAACATATACACACCCATATATTCATATTTTTTCTAGTACTTTATGTGCAATAAAAAATATCTTTCGTTTCACAGTTTTAACACCACCAAAAACTAAATAAGTTGTGACTCTGGACAAGTCACTTGCCCATTTTGGGCCTCAGTTTGCAAAGAGAGGAGGCTGGACCAGGTAAACTCCACAGACCCCTTAGCATTAAGATGATTTTGCTGATGACAATGATAATAAAACAGAGACTCTATTCTGGGAGACAGCAAAAAGCTTATTGACTCAGCTATTCTAAAAGTATTCTCAAAATAACATACAATAATTCCTTTATCCGACATTTCTAAAATGAGTTTTGAATTTACAAACTGCTTTCAAATAAATTGGAATAACCAAATAAAAACCTCATATTTTTATATCAATTTAATTTTTTAAAAAACTGTTTATTTTATAATAGTTTTAGATTTACGTAAAATTTGCAAAGATAGTGCAGAGAGTTCCTGCACACCCCTCATCCAGTTTCATTCTTGTTAACATCTTCCGTTACCTTGTTACATTTGTCACAACTGCAGAACCACCATTGCTGTATTACCGCCAACCAAACTCTAGACCTTACTTGGATTTCACTACTTTGTCCACTGACGCCCTTTTTGTGTTCCAGGATCCCATCCAAGATACCGCATTGCATTTAGTCATCCTGCCTCCTTCATTTCTTCTGGGCTGTGAGTTTCTCAGTCTTTGCTTGTTCTTTATAACCTTGACAGTTTTGAGGAGTGCTGCTAGGGTATACTGCAAAATGTTCCTCAGTTTGGGTTTGTCTGATATTTTTCTCATGGTCAGACTGGAGTTATGGGTTTGGGGGAGGAAGACCACAGAGATAAAGTACCATTCTCATCACATCGTACCGAGGGTACATATTACCAACATAACATCACTATAATGTTAACCTTGACCTCAACGTACATTTACAGAGCATTTTCATATTCATTACCTCATGCGATTCTTTGAATGATCATGGAGTGTACAAGGTTGGCATCCTCAGCTCCATGTTACAAAGGAAGATCCTGAGACGGGAGCTGGAACTAAGGCATTATGACTGCCACCCCAGCATAACACCCTTATCACCTCCTCTAAATCGCACCTACAACAAGCATTTATAAGAAGCAACATCGTACAATGCTTTCCAGTGTAAATTCATTTTAGTGCTTCTGTGGTTAAGAATGTTCATGATTAAATGATAAATGGTATCTTCATCCTATAGTTCTAACCCTAGGCTCATTTGAACAAACTCTAAATGGATCAAAATGTCCAATCAACTAATCTAGTAACAACCAATGAACTACATGAACTAAACATCATGATTTAAATTCACATTTTGAATAAACTTTCTTTTTCCAAACTGATTCTTTTGTGTTTTATAGTCATATTCTATTTTCTTAAAGATTCAAGCCTTATCAGACCCCAAAAATCATTTAAAAGAAGATTGTTTCCTCATCTGTGAAACAAGATTGTGATTAGAAAAAGATGCAACATTTTGGTGTATAACAATGTTGCTCACTTTTCAATCAGTTAGGGAGGGGCTCTGACACTGTCCCTCTGGAGATAGTAATAATAACAATAATAGTTACCATTATTATAATTATAGTACTACTAATAATAGCCAACATATTTAAGTCTTCTATGAGGCTGGCTCTGTGCTAAGTGATAATCTCATTTCACCCTCAAAACCTACGGGTTAAGTCCTACTAATGTCCTCATTCTGCAAATGAGGAAACTGAGGCTCAGAGAGACAAAGAAACTCACCCAAGTTTACACAGCTCATATGCTGAAAGCATTTAATTTGCTAGGGCTGCCATAACGAAACATCACAGACTTAGAGGCTTAAACAACAGAAATTTACTTTCTCCACCGTTCTAGATCACAGAAAGTCCAAGATCAAAGTGTTGGCAGGTTTGGTTTCTTCTGAGGCCTCTCTCCTTGGCTTGGAGATGGCCACCTTCTCACTGTGCCCTCACATGGTCTTTCCTCCATGCATGTGCATCCCTGGAGTCTCTTTGTGTGCCTACATTTCCTTCCTTTATAAAGACACAAGTCAAATTAGATTAGGACCCATGCTAATGGCTGTGTTTTAACGTAATCACCTCTTTAAAGACCTTACCTTGAAATCTGGTTACATTCTGAGGTACTGGGGGTTAGGACAAAACATATGGAATTGGAGAGAACACAATTCAGCCCATAACAGAAGCTGTGATTCAAACCCAAGCTGTATGACTACAAAGCCAAAATCTTAACTACGTGGCCATCCTGGGAGATAAGTCTCACAATATTCAGGGTAGTAAAACCACCAGCATTTTCAGACTTGCTTATCATCACAGCCAATCAAGCAGTGTTCCCACTGATCTGTGATCTCCTTTCACATGACAGAATGAGGCATTGAGCTCATACCAAAGACATTTAGTAGCTTTATTATTTACCCCATCATTTACAAGCAGCTGGCCTTAGAAGAAGACTCAGCTATGCGACCAGCTGGGGAATAACACACTGCTGTTTTGGGGTGTTGTTTATTCAATCCTCATTCATGTCTTAATTTATTCATTCCACAAATATTTACTGAGTGCCTGCTGTATTCCAGGCATTTTCTAAGCACTTTTGAAATATCAAGCAATTTAATTCTTACAATACATGAAGGTACTATCATTATTCTTATTCTTGTTTTATGGATGAGAAACCAAGGCTTAAAGAGATTAAGTAACTTGCCAACAATCGCATCACTGAAAAGATAGAGCCAAGGCTTGAAGAAGGCAACTTGAAGGCAGCCTACTCCAGATCCTTCACCTGCACTTCAGATTTCTCTTCTCACTGGCTGTTGAAGTGTCTGAAGATTGATAATTACCACTGGCCTTTACTTTGTTTTTTAAAAGAAGAGCAATTATTACAGCTATTGCTAACTTAATGAAGTTCTGATTTTCCTCCACTAGTGTATATAATATGAAATAGTTGCAGTTACAGTTCTCATTTAATCCACACATTTCAGGACAGTAAATATATCTGTGAGTTTTTTAGTTCGAATTTGTGAACTAGGAATTAAGCCTTTACCTTTGAAATGATAGAAATGGTTCTTAAAGCCAAAAGAATGCAGTAAAAGCAATGCCAGAAAGTTTGAGGGGGTGGACCAGAATTTTTGAGGAATTTCAGGAAGGTAGAATACAGACAGGATTGGGTCAATGGAGAAACCAGAGCAGAAGAAAACAGGCTAAGACAGCAGAGGTGGACACAGTTCTTTCTATGAGAGCCCTGAAGAACCTGAAGTCATACCAGCAAGTACAAAGCACAGTTGTGTTCAAGATATTTGTTCAATAACTATATTCACAACAGTAGAAATGATTGGAGTTCATCTCTGCTTCCTTATCTAGTCATCAATGATCTCAAGCTAAAATCTGAGAAATGTTCTTCAAAGAAAGATGAGATGGGGGTGAGACTCCTAGTAAGGGTGTGAAGAGAATCAGAGCATCCTTAGGGGTGGATATGGATCTTCAAAGCAGTCAGAGCTGGGGAATGGGGTAGAGGAGAGAAGTCAAGGCAGCCCTACCAGGACTGAATGAGATGCGCTAGGCACCAGCTCTCAGAGGAACCCTCCTCACCTGGAAACCACTGCCTGCCTCTCCCCACTGCACCCCACAGGGAAGCTGACCTGACAGTGTCTCCTCCCAAGTACCTAGGACCATAGCCAGCTCTCCTATTCAACGGACAAACAGCAACTCAGAACATCTATACCAAATACGTCTCCTAGCCAGCCCAGTTCTTTATTTGTAAAGATGAATGGAAAACAAAGGATTATTAGATTATTTGAGGATCACCAGATTAAAAAACCTGAAAGTGATGGAAGGAATGGAATAAATTGAACAATCGACAAGGTAAAAACAGAAATAATTCAGGGAAGGCAAAATAATTAAAAATTTATAAGTAATATTCTTAAAGAAATTTAAAAAGATATTGCATCTATCAAACAAGAACAAGCTGCTGTGAAAAAACAAGGTATCAATTAATAAAGCTTGTTGCAAAATTAGTTGGCCAAAAGAACCATTGCTAGAGTGGAACAATAAAATGAAATCATCTGAAGATTAAGCTAGACATCTAGAAGATGAAGTTATGAAATTCCACCAGAACTTAGATCAAAAAGAAAAAGACAGCAAATATAAGTCATTCTAGAAAGAGAAAACAGAAACAATAGAAAAGAAATTATCAAAAAAAATAACAGAAGAAGATTTCACTTACCTAAATAAAGATACACAATTACTGTGTGGGGTAGAGTACATGAAAAAAAGTCCAATATCTAGACACATTCAAATGATAAAGCATTCCAGGGATTAAAAAAAAAGACCTAAAAAATTCCAGAGACTAAAAAAATACTTAAAGAGTATTTACAAAGAGAAGGCAATGAAATGTACGTGAGACTTCTTATCAGTAACAGTGGACTCTAGAAAATAATGAATGTCTTCAAAGTTCAGGGGAAACAAACATTACGTCTGAAAAATACATTGAATAATAATTACATATTTTAAAAATTTTGTTGATTTCCAATTTTTAGGATCAACCCATTGACAAGGCACAGTAGACTTAATTATAACCAGAGAACAGAATGTTGTTGTTATAGACAAAATCATTAACAGAATTTGGTTAATAGAGGTGGAGTGAGGAAGAAAAAAAGTATTGAGAGACTATTGGACTCTCCAACATTCAAACCGAGAACTCAACCGTTTTATAACTTGGTAAATTGAGAAATGGAGGAATATAAAATATATATTTGTAACTGTAAGATGTAATTGTAAAAATGGAAAGTGTCAATTGTGAATAATTCCTCTGGGGAATAGGATTGTATTTTCCTATAGTGTATGATTTTTTCGTGCCATATAGTATACACATAGGCACACATGTATATAATGTGTGCATGTATAAGAGTGACGTCTGAATATGATCAAAATGGAGCCAAGCGGAGAATGAACACTACTAGGAGGCTGTGGCCTTTGAGACCAACCTGCAGCATTGGTGGCCTCTGTATGCAGATGATGTGGGATTGCATCGCTGTTGTGAGGCCATAGATGAGCCTATAATTGCATGCACAATGTTTAGATAGGACCAGGCAGGGACATCTCAAACATTGTAAGTATAGAATGTGTTCATGTCAGCCCAGGGCTGGATGGTACTAGGCATGTCAGCCAATGTGCTTCCCTTGCCCTCTTTCTCCCCTGCTCAAACTGCCCTGCCCAGAACTCTACCTGGAAGGATGAAAAAAACAGTACTAAATTGGTCTTTGCATAGGGATGGCCAATGACTGTTCTACAGTCAATCAGTAGCGCACTCACTGGTCCATGGTGTGACCTGGTACCTAGAGTTGAAAGAATTCAATCGAATTTCTTTTTCCAGGAATTTTAACTGAGAATTTGGAGTGATTTGGCTGGAAGCCAACAGTGTCAGAGAGTTGCTTTGAAAAGGTCCACAGACTGTAACCTTGAGATCTCTGGAGCCACTCGACTCCACAGCTGTCCTCCAGCTCCAGTTGCCCAAGGTTCTATTGTACCTCCTGTACTTGAATTCCAAGGGATTCTATCTCCCTTGTTAGACTACGTACCCTTCCAATAACTACTCCTTTACTTGAGATGGCCTGAGACACTCTTTTATGCAACCAAAATCACTCTAATTGAGAGAGAAACCTGACAACTGTGTTCGCTTTACATTCCGAAGGGAAGAGAGGCCTGGTGACTGCTGTGCCCTGGGATGATAGGATGTGCTGGTATTGCTTTATTGCAACCCCAGCCTGCACAAGAACTGGGTGCATGAGGCTGAGATTGCTTTTTCAGGAAGAGTAGATTTTTTTTTTAATTACTTAATTCTTTTCTCTTTTTTTAAAGATTATTAGGCTATTGGATTGGAGGTCTCAAGACATTTCTCAAAGCCTCCAGTCTTCTGAAATGAGCTTAGGAGGAAATTAAAAAGATATAATCTTAGAGTTCTTTTTAATGAGTTTTGTTTTTCAGATCCAGAGACAACAGAATCTCTGAGTTGAAACATTCAAAATAGAGAACAACAAAGATGTTTGGAAGATGTCAGACTGACCACCCTCCTTTTTTGTTAAACTCTTCTCCTGGGGAGCCCTTCCTAGGAAGCCTAAGAAAGAGAAAAGCAACCCTTGGCAGCAGGCAGCTGGCCTGACACCATCAACCAGGCCTCAGTACCTTCCTGTTGAACACAACAATTTCAAAGGACATCAAGATCAAGCAAGGCCACTCTGTGAGTGTGATGGATCAAGGCAAAAATAGGACCACTCTGCAATCATATCTGAACACAAACAAAACATCAACATTGTCCAAACCACAAAAATGACCAAACATTCCCCTATCTAAATAGGCTTTATTAAGACACCCAGTCATAGAATTAGCCCCAGTTCCTGACAGGATCCAATTTAGAGTAAAGCCCCACTTTATTCATCCCTCCCTAAATTTCTTCATCCCACCCTAAAATCACCTACCACAAGCCCAGATCCTTACTAACTTTCTAACACCTTCTTACTGGGACGCCCCACAGTTCCCTATGAGGTATGTTCTCTCTCCCTTAGAAAGTAATAAACTCAACTTGCTCAGCAACAGATGAGTTCCTGGTGGTGTTTGGCCGGAGGGCTTTGACCAGCCTAAGGAATGTTATGTTTCTCTGCTCCTCTCCTATTATTACTTGCCTCAGATCAGCAGAGTGCTTCCCCTGGCCAAACTTTCTTGGTCCAGGTAATAATTGCCAACTTTTACAAAGCACTGGTTACCTGTCAGGTGCTTTGTATGGACAATCTCATTTGATCCCCACAATGGCCCTATGAGTACATAGGCTTACTACCCCATTTACAGATGAAAAAACTGAGGTACAAAGGTTACAACACTATTAAATGGCTGAGCGAGGAGTCCAAGGCAGCCAGCTGGCCCGGCCCTATGGCTCCAATGTCCATGCCACACGGCCCCCTGCTGCTTTGGTCTACAGTGCTCTCATGCATCACCGCATAGTGGGCTGCCCCAGGTCACTATGCCATCAGCCCACATTGAAGGGCACTACGATAAGCAGTCCCAGGAAATCACTGCTGAGTTTCCTGCAAGACGTGGGAGAACGCAGACCCACAGCAAAAACAAGACTTCTCCCTAATCACAGTACCAGAAACAACTGAGCTGCTTCTTGGCAGTTGGATTTTTTTCAACTAATTAAGACAATGATGTAATCAGAGTTTTTCAACCTAATTTAACAAAGATATGGGATGATTTTAATTTGAATAAACCTAACCAAGAAAGATATTCCCTTTGCGTGTTTCTTTCAGTTTTATTAAAGTGATCAAAAGAGCATTCTTGCTTGATTGGGGTATGACTAGCATTTCTTTTTCTCTCCAGAAAGAGGGAGGCTGAGGCACAGAGTCTTGGAAGGCGACAATTAATAACTAGCGAGATTTCAGTAACTTCACTTTATTTTATTTATTTTTGTAATTACCTTCCATCTATAGGCATTTATAAGTGACCTAAAGTTTCCTTTTAAAAATTATTTCAGGAAAAATTTGAGTTCGTCTAAAGAAAAATGTTAAGTAAATAGTGGTACAGCTGGTAGGAAACCTAACAAGGAAACGAAAATCATGAGGGTGTTTTGGGAAAGCCTGACTTCAGTTGCGTCTTTGCCTCGGATGCCGGAAAGACTAGAGAGTGGTTCACTGGTCATTGATTTCCAGGGTGCAGTTCCAGGCTCCATGATTCCACCTTCTAATCTAACTCCTGGCTTTATCTTCTGTCTTCCCACACTCCCCCGTCTGCCTTCTTGTCTTGCTACCCTATATCCTTTCAGAAAAAAACCGGGGGCGGGGGTGGGGGGGGAGGAGGATGCCATGATAAAGAACATCTCTTTGCGTTAACAACACCTTTGTCCAGAGAGTAGAAGTGACCGGGCTACCTGTTCGCTATGTAAAGTGCTCGGAGCTCTCAGAAAGCCCAGCACGTCTGGTTTCCTCTAGTCCTGGGAAGTTTCAGTTCTTCAAACTGGGCAGGAACTGCGCTTCTAAAACTGCTTGGACAGCAGATTCTTTGGCCGTCCTCGGTCCCAGCTTCGAGTCGCTCTCAGAGCCTGTCTCAGTAAGAAGTGTGAATGAATGAAAGTCCTTTAGTGGGAAAGCAAGGAGGAGGTGCCACAGATGCGTGCCCCTCCCCCTTGCTGATTATGCAGCACCTTGACCTTCCGTCCACCTCCTTCCTCTTTCAATCCCTCGGAGTGGGGAAGTTCTTGGGGACCCCACTGGAGGCATGGGGTGCAGTGAGGGTAGAGGGCAGGGAGGGAGACTGGCTCCCGGGATTGGGAGGGGGATGGGCAGCGCTGGAGAATAACGCGCAGGAGTGCGGGCAGCACAGCCCCAGACTCCCTGGAAAGCTCAGCAGTCTAGAAAAGCGGGGTTTAGATTCTCCCCCAAGAGTTCTCAGGAAGTTTGGGGGAGGGGCGAGCCGCTCTCTCCTATCTACAGGCGCGGGAGAGTGCAGAGGGACGCTTGCAGCAGCTGGTCTCGGAGCTGTCGCGTTCCCGCCCACGGGCGGGCTGGGGTGCTCCCGGCGGGGTCTGCGGGGCGCAGGCGGGGGTGCCGCGGGCAGCGCGCGCCGGCCGGCATGGAGGGACTGGTGCTGCTCAACGCCCTGGTCACCCGGCTGCTGTTCGTGCTGCACTCGCTGGTTGGGGTCTGGCGAGTGACCGAGGTGAAGAAGGAGCCGTGGTACTGGCTGCTGGCGCTGCTCAACCTCCTGCTCTTTCTGGAGACTGTGCTCACCCTCAAGTTCAAGCACGGCAGAGGCTACAAATGGTGAGCGCACCCCGGGAAAAGGGGAGGCGCGCGGGGTCCTCGGGTACTGTTCCCCACGGCACTCACGGGCAGCCCAAGAGCCCACCTCCCCGCTGCCCGCCGATTCTTTACTCGGATTAGGACCCCCTTTGTCCTCGCTGCGAGCTTCGAAGGAGCGAGAGATGCTTGCGCGTCTCTCTGGCAGCCGGGGGTACCTCAGGGTCCCAGGGCAACACTGGGACGGCTCAAGCCGTGAACGCGGCCACGCGTCACCCAGTCCCAGGTTTGGGAACTTGGAAGATGAGGAAAAAGAAAGAAAGCGCTTACCTGCTGTACAGAAAGTGCTCCAAAGTGGGGGAGTGGCGGGGCAAGGAGGGCGGCATGTGCCTTGTTTTCTGAATTTGGGGTGTGCGGGTGTGCATGGGTTAGTCTGCGTGCGTGCAAGTGTGGGAATGCCCTTCACTGGGCTTCAGTGTCTTCTGCTTGAGCTTGTGGGCTTCCGGCAGCCTCCGAGGGCGAGAAGCCCCTCGCAGCACGTCTGTGGTTTCGGACTCTTCGCTTCCTTGGAGCCTCGGGCGCCCTGGCGTGACACTGGCCTCAGGTATCCCGGGTTAGCAGCTTCGGAGCTTAGTTAATGGGCAGCCTGTCTTGTCAAAGACGGGTTGCGACTCTGGTGGAGGGACCAGTAGGTAGTGCTTCAGACTTAACCTCAACGTGCAAGAACTAGAGGCTCTGCGTGGTGCTGTATTTCTTCCCCAAAGACTTGCACGGCAATAGAAGACTCGAGAAAAAGAGTCTCTTGCCGTTTACCAAGAGCCTCCACCTCCATCCGTCCACTCCCAGATTTTCATCCCAAACTTCTCCAAGTTAGGCCTCTTCCTGTATCAATTTTTTAAAACAGTGAGGCTATGTCTTATATTTCTTATATGTCGATACTTTTAAAAATACCTAATGCTACGAGAAAGAAGAAAATCGTATTAGCCAATTCAAGAATTACATATACTATGGCATTATAGCTGGCCACCATATTCAGGGGGAAAAAAAAAACCCAAACCCTCTCTACTGTTTTACATATTAAACTACAAGAGGTGGTGCATTTCATGACAGTCCAAGGAAGAGAATGTGTTATCTCTTAAAATGATGTGAATCTTGTTTAAATTGAGAAATTTCTAGAATTATCAAGGAAAAAAATTGTTCAAGTAGAATCCTAATTTAATACAATGAGGACTGGAATGTTACTGCTCTCCACCCTCAGCCTCCCCAGAACAGCTTACTAAGCAACAGAGAATCAAGGTACTTTCCAGTGTGTCTTCTGGAAATGTCAAAGAAAAATGGTATTAGCTTCCTAAGTAAGCCTTAGGGTTAAAGAAACAAAATGGGAGAAAAGTGTTCACCCAGCATGTCGTATGACATTGATTTAGTTTTTACCAAGTAGCTTTAATATGCTAGGGTAGAAATATCTTCAGTAACAGGAGGATGCAGTCTGAAGGTGAAAAATGTTCCATGTAAAGCAGTCTGGCTACCAACATCAGAGCTTCTGGGAGAAATGTCAACCTCATAAGAGGGACTAGCTCAACAGGACCTAAAATATTCCATCTCCTGCTCCAAGAGTAGACCACAGGCCTTAGCTTAGGTTAAGTCAAAATTCCACTGCAGTTGTGAAGAAATACTATAGCCAATGGAACTTTACCTCCACGTCTGTATCATCACTGACAGCTGGTTCAGACTGACATGCAATTTACAAACAAGAGAGGGAAAAAGATTGGGGCAAAATAGGTGATGGTCAGTGCATGGAGTTAAATTAGGTACTGGGGAGGTCTTCATGTTTAGAGTGTGGCCTCAAAATCAGACATAAAATGGGGTAAAATCTGGGCTTTCCTACTTACTTCCTGTGAGGCACTGAGCAAGTTACTTAACATTTTTGAGCCTCATGTTCCTCATCTATAAATACTTATCTCATAGGTTATTACAATGAAATATATGTTGATGGCCAACAAATAAAAAAGGAGTAGTCTTTTCTAGATCTTAAGGTTTTTCTTTCTTTTCTTCTTATTAAAAAAATAGTCTGTGTCAACTGGACGTATTTTCTGTCTGTACAAGTCAAACAAATTCACTTGAGAGACTGGCCAATAAACCTTTAGTTCAGAGCCAAAAAGTAGAAAAAACAATCCTCATCATTGTTTCAGAACAGACCCATGATGTACATTATAGCACTAATTTAAAAAAAGTCTTGCTAGTTCAGTATCTAGACTAATATCTGAAAATAAGCAAAGAAACAAAGTTGATAGATTTGGCTTGTTACAAAATTTCAGGAACAAATGAGTCTTTGTAACTGATCTAAATAGAAATGTGATGCAGTGCTGTGTTCTACTGATGTTACCAAATACAACTAAGTCTGCAGATATGACCATTTTTATGGTGGACAAAGCCCACACACCACTGTGTCATAAGTTTGAAAAAACATTAGAAGATGGAGTGCTAAAAAAAAAAAAATAGAAAATTCTCCTTGAAATAACGTGGTGGCAGTTAAAAAGGGTTTGATTTGGGGCATATTTCATTTCTGGGTCAAAGTTTTCTGAGTAAAGCAAGGCATAATTTTTTGTTGTTTTTGAGTGTTAAAAAATGTTTCCATCAGAAAATCTAGGCTGACGGAGCAAAAACAAGACAAAGTAAATATTATGGAAGTATCTATACTCTACATAGGAAAATATTAATATGTATAGATCTATATAGATCTACCTCTTGATCCATTGGTCTTACATTTTGGAATCTACCTTATAGAACCCAAAGTACTGATGTGTCAAGACATATGTACAAATATATTGAGGTCCATCTTGTTAGTGGAAACTAAGCCAAAAGTAACCTGATTATCCATCAATAGAATGGTTGAAAAGTTGTATCATACCCACACTATAGAATATTTTGCTGGTATTAAAAATAATGAACTAGATTCTTAGCTACTGACTTAGAGGGATGTCCATGATGTGCTGTCAGGAGATGAAAGTTACAATGATGTATATTACAGTCTCATGTTTTTTTAAAAGAAGGACTTGTCAAAGAATTCCCTTTGTATCAGCTGAGTACATTATCTATTAAATCAAGAAAAAGAAGAAGGAGAAATCTTCCCATACTGAAAATCAACGAACCAATCAATCAATCAAGTAATGCTTGAATGGTGGACAAAACTCCGTACACAAATGAAGTGAAAATTTCTTTTCTGGAACATCAGACCCATGAACCTCCTTTAGACTATTCTGGGCTAGTTTGAACATTGTTCTTTTTACTAAAATTTGCACCTGGCCCAAAGAAATAAAATCTACAGGACTCATGGAACAATAAACAGAGCTATAGAGGAAAATGTGAACAAAATTTCTTGAAATGTAGCAAACATATTACACTTGTCCAAAGAATGCTTCTTTAGCTATCCTTTGGAAAGGAAAAATGGAACTGAAGCTGCTGAACTCAGCTGTCCAGGGACAGGCAACATTACGTCAACACTAATAACTTGCCAGTTGGAGAAGTTTAATTTGTTGAAATCATATAGGATACAGAGAGTGAGCCAATGACACATCCCTTGTTAAACCCAATAACCGTGTGCTAGAGGAATTTGCTCCTTTTCACTTAGTATCTATTTATTTCACCTGCATTTTCACTTACATTTCTAGAAGATGGAAATTAGTATCACTTTGCTTTATTTTTTCATGATTTTATTTTCTATTGACTGGGCAACGATCCGATGGGTCTGTGAATCATCATTTAGGTAAAGTCAAATAGAAGACAATATTTTAGTTGCTTTCCAGCCAATACTGATAAAATATTCCTTAGGGGATAGAAAAATTGCCAAGAATGTGACAAGTTTGAAGCATGTTCACTTGAAAGCAGGAGGTATCCGAGAATAAGTAGAAATCTAAGTTGAATTTATTGGCAAAAGGACAGAATTTTAAGCACTGAGTTTTCTTCATCAGAATTGCAAGAATACGAGGGAAATATAATGGAGTTAATAGAAATACCTCACCTATGTGGTCACCTTTCTCTCTCTCTCCTTCCCCTTTCCTTTGTTCAGTCAGACATCTATTTGTTGAATTGCCTACTAAGGAAGCATGACACTGCGCTAGACACTGCCTGACAAGGCAGAAGAAACAGAAAACAAGCATACTTGAAAATTTAAAATAAAAGATAGCATTTTGGTTAAGTGCTCACATGTGTGGGAATAAGAATAATTATGAACATTTAGCATTTACTGTGTTCAGGCTCTTTCACGTGTTCTACACAGATGATCCCATTCGATCGTGACAGCAGTTGTAATTATTTTCTGTTTCTCTGTTTCCTCCCATTTTTAGCTGAGGAAACTGAGGCACAGAGCTGTTAAGTCATTTTACCTATGATCACTTAGCTGGCAATTGAGAGAGCAGGGATGTTAAGACTCCAAGCTCATGCTCTGACCACTGCTGTCTTTAACAATTTGGAGAAAGGGTACAAAGAGGAGTACTTTGAGGGGAGAGGGAGAGAGGACCTTACAGCATCCGAACTGTTGCAGGAAAAATGGGTAAGATGCACATGTGGAGAGAGGAGTGCAAAGGCTGTGTAGGTAAGGGGCATCCTGAGGGCAGAGAGTGTGGGGAAACAGGAGCACAGAGCCTTATCATTCTTCATTCAACAAAAATATCTGGAACATATGATATGTGTTAGACCTTGTTTGAGTGCCAAGAATATGGACGCGAATAGAACAGGTAAGATCATGCCCTTAAAAAACTCATGCTTTAGTTAGGGGACTCAGAAAATAAAGAAGCAAATAACAAACAAGGGAGCTAATAAGTAACAATAAGCAAGTAAACAAATGAGTGGTCAGAGCTATGGAGGTCTACGTGGTGGTGTGGGTTATAGAAGGATGGAGTACCAGGGGAAGTTTTCACTGGGTGGTCAGGGCGGCCTCACCGGGGAGGTGACATCTGAATTGGGTCTATTAGAGAAGAAAAGGAGCCAGGCATGGGAAGAGCCAAGTGTGCCTTGGGACATTCTGACATACTGCCAGAAGACAGACGAATACTGACTTTCTTTTCTACTCTCCTTGTCTCTTCTCCTCCCCATCTCTCCTGCCTCCAAGTGAAAAATGCCATGTAAATTTTGTATCTTTACCATATCTCACTTGAAACACTGTATGTTAGAAAATGTCTGGGTTGCTCCCAACTGAAAACAAGAAAGTTAAATTAGAAATCACAAGAGGTGCCAGCCCTGTAGCTCAGCAGTTAAGTTCACACGTTCCACTTTGGCGGCCTGGGGTTGGATGGCTTGGATCCCTGGTGTGGTCCTACACACCGCTTATCAAGCCATGCTGTGGCAGGCGTACCATATGTAAAGTAGAGGAAATGGGCATGAATGTTAGCTCAGGGCCAGTCTTCCTCAGCAAAAAGAGGCGGATTGGCGGCAGATGTTAGCTCAGGGCTAATCTTCCTCAAAAACAATAAATAAAGAAATAAATAAAAACTCACAAGAGATTCTATGCTAAATTAATTTCAAATTCAAACCAACTTTGTAAAAAAGTTGATGAAATCTGTTTTGAGTGGTCAGTTGTATTTAGAAGCCTCAACAGTAGAAATGAAAGACCTAGACTTGACAGATAACTTATGAAGTCTGGCCTAGAAGAAGTTTCGAGCAGTGTAGAAGAACTTCTTTGTATGATGTAATTCTGTAGGATTTGATAATATGTATCTTCCTCCACCAAACCGTTTACAAAAATGCCAGAGAGAAAGTTGGGGAATAAAAGCGCTCTTCTCCTGCGGATCTTTTTAGATATCAGAGAGGATGAAATGGAGGGATTTGGAAGCAGAGCCTGTGATTTCCACATAGCCAACCTGGGCACTAGAAATTCTCCCAGCAGATAGATTACTTCTCTTGCTGTTCACACTTGCTGTCCAGATTTCCCAAAATCTCTCCTTAGCTTTTTAGTTATTCCAATAGCACTTTACACTGTGCAATGGATTTATCAGCCCTGTCTGCAGTGTGTATACAGTTTTATTATGTTCATTATCTTCACATGTGTGCATGTTTTCTATATTTATTTATTTTTTTGGTGAGGAAGATTGGCCCTGAGCAAACATCTGTTGCCAAACTTCCTCTTTTTTTGCTTGAGGAAGATTGTCCCTGAGCTAACATCTGTGCCAATCTTTTTCTATTTTGTATGTGGGACTCTGCCACAGCATGGCTTGATGAGAAAAGCGTAGGTCTGCACCCAGGCTCTGAACACATGAGCCCTGGGCTGCCGAAGCAGAGCTGGTGAACTTAACCACTACACCACCAGGTGGGCCCCGTGCATGCATTTTATATCCTCAGCCTTGGGATCAGTGCAAAGGGTGACTTAAATTTGCATCCTTTTTGGAAAGGCACACTGAATGTTATCAGCAAATGACTGCTTTAGTTGATCTGAGTCACGTTTAGGAAGAAGAGTCTTATCCTATCTTGAATTAGTACTATGCTTCACCCCCACAAAAAAGTCATATGTTCTTTTATTTTACAACGGACTTGGGATCAAAGCAATAATTATGTTTGCAGTTAGAATGGGACCCCCAGGAAACCAAACCATTGAATGCTGTCCATGGTTTCTCCATGAGTATGTTCAATTGAGACATTTAGAGCTGAAAATTAAGGTTAAAATATTTTGTAACTTCTTGTACTTGATTGGGAGAAAAAACAGTTCGTGTGGACAGCTGCCATGAGTCAGTTTAAATATATCCCTACTTCTAAATTTCATGCACTTCTCCTTCTCATGGCAGTGGCATTATTATGCATACAGCAACAGGACAAATCTGAATAGTTTAACTTCTTTTCCAACAATGGAGAATTCACCTTTATGTCCAGGTTCATTCTCCCCATGGGCCTGTCCTTTACTATGCCAGAAGTTCCTCTGAGGCTCTGCTATCAGGAGAGCTAGACCCTGGGTGTAGAAATCATTTTATTAAAGAAAACCGGTGGGTTTTTTTAATAAAATAATTTTTTTATATGCAGGTATCAGAAAATGAACTTTCTTTGAAAGTCACACTGAAATAACATCAAGGGCATATGGGTCATTAATATAAAATGCCAGGCTCGGGACTGATTTTGTTTGCTTTCTCTGCATATAAACCTACCACCCACAGTTGTTCAGGGAGGGGGGTTATGCTTTATCTTTAGCTTGTCTGGCTGACCTCTGGGAGGTAGCTGGAGTACAACTGACTTAATGTTGTAATCTTACTAGAATAAAAATTACTAATTCTTAGGAAAAAAGAAGTCCTCTCTACCATCAGTGCTGCTGCCAGCCCTGGGCATGTCCTCGGAAGGATTTTGCTTTCTTATTTCCCTGATTGAGCCTCCTGTCCCACACACCTGTTTTGATCCACCTGGCATAGCTTCCTAAGTTGGCTGTGCCATTTTCTGACAGTCTTTTGCTAATGATAATGAGAATGATGATGAAGGTGATGGTGATAATGGAGGTGGCAAGAGTTATCAATTCTTGAGCACTGACAATGCTCCAAGCCTGCTGTACATCCATTGTCTCATGTAATCCTCACAATGACCCTATGAATTCGTTTTCATCTTTATCACCATCTTATGATGAAGACACTGCTGCACAGTAAGGCTAGATCACTAATCTAAGGTCACAACTAATAATAAATTGCAAAAACAATTCCCAGCATCTGGTGAACACCCACAGCTACTGAGCCAGGCGTTTGCATTGCATGCTTTACCTCATTCACCCCTCACAATAGCCCTGATGGTCCTATTCTTGCTCCTACTTAAAAATGAGGAAGCCAAAGTTTAGACAAGGATTTCCCAGCCAAGGATTGAACTCCATCAGCCTATTTGTTGTGCTCTGCATTCAATAAACAAATTGGGTTTTGCCTGTGAACGGTACAATGATATCAACTTTTAGGGTCAAGAATTCCTTATAGTGGAGAAAGGTTCAAAATGTTTTTTCTTTTTTAAAATTGAGTAAGTAAATCCCAGGGAACCTGTTAACGAGCACTGAGATGGTTTTGCATAGAACAGAATGTAGAAAACTTCAGACTACAGGTGGACATGGCTCAGAGATACTCTTGTACAAGCCAACATCCTTGTAAAACCAAACAGGATATAAAAGAAAACAGAAGGGAAAAATTCTAGATCATCTTTATTTTTGGTCCTAAAGTGAAGAACAATCTCTTCTAAGAACAGAAATAAATACCATTGTCTTTTATAGAATGAAATAAATTAAAACATTACATAAATAATTCCACAATGCATTTATCCTGTCTGAGACCATTAAAATTCCTGTAGTCATTAGTGCTTGAGTCCACTTATTCATTAAACAATCATTTATTGTACTAGGTACTATGATGGTGTTCTTGAAGGAATATAAAATATATGCAATTATATGAGAACAGTACAAAACAACATTCTGAGAAGCAAATAATGTTCCACAAATTAGGCCCAAGAGTGCAGAAAGGCTGCAGGATAAAGATAGAATCAGTACGGTAGGCTTGTTAGACAAGGAAAATTTCTCAGGTAAGTGGTTTATGTACTGCCCTTTGAGGTAGCTGATGGTTTTACCAGAGTGGGGAAAAGAGAGGGACGCGTCTCAGGTCAAGGGAATATCGTGATGGCGAGAGTTAGGATTTCTCTCAGAACCAATTCATTTAGGAAGATGTCGTGATTTTCTTTGCCTCAGAAATTTTATGAGAAAACTAGGATGTAGATCCTAAAATTGATGCATATTTTATTCCTAGAATTAGTTTAGTCATCCTGAAGCATACTGCTGAGGTTTGAATATGAGCAACTTGAATTTTAATAAAGCTTGTTCTTGCTTTAGATATGCTCTTGGAAAATTGTAAGTTAAGTGAGATATATAATACTAATATTCCTACTGGTTTATATCATAATTTGGGAATATGACTTTATTAAAAAAAAACTGGCAACATGCAATACAAATTATAATTAAGACCCCTAATATTCACCGTCACAAGTGTTCTCCTCTTTGCAAAACCTAAATGTGGGCATTCCTCAAAGGCTTTGGAAGTATAAAGAATGATTCCATTGCAATGGATAGTCCCAACCCATTTGAAATTTCTCTCTGTCTCTCCTGTTCTTGTTACTAGTCTGCTCTCCCATAAGATCAAGGACAAAACCTATCGTTTCCTCTTAGCACCTATGAAAATATACACACTCCATATTCAATTTTCCATTTGGGGGGAAGTTCTCATGCACTTATGACCATTTAGTTGTGGGCTTCCTCTACCCCTGCTGGGCAGATACACACAAAGGGCTCTGGGAGGGAGGTGGTTGGGAAGGGAATGCTAGTTAAGAAGACAAATGGGTGGTGGCTGGGGTCAGATTACTGACTTCTCAGGCATTCAGGGGTTGTGTGTTCTGCAAAAGAATTGGGTGGATTTTGAGGGGCTGCAAAGTGGTGGCTGATATATTGAGGCTGTCGTTTTGGCCACTCTTTCTGCCTGTGCACTAATAGAAAGCCCTTGCAGGGCAGCCAGGTGGAAACCATGGGTGTTAAGGCCCATTTAGAGAAAGCAGTCTACGTGTAAGGAGGACAGACAATCTTTAAATCATTAGACAAGGTTTAGAGCCTCACAAAAGGGTGTCTTGACCTAGTTTCTTGATTTCCATGAAAGTAGGCCTATTATTATAAAGTGCTCCAGAAATTTGATTTCATGTGAGATTTTGAAACTCTGGTTTAGTATCCTTACAATTCCACTCCACGTCTGTAGAGGGGGACCAGCCTGGTGGCGTAGTGGTTAAGTTCACATGTGCTGCTTTGGCGGCCTGGGGTTCTCAGGTTTGTGGGCCCAAATCCCAGGCTCAGACCTACACACTGCTCATCAAGCCATGCTGTGGTGGTGTCTCACATGTGAAATAGAAGAAAATTGGCACAGATTGGCAATAGATGTTAGCTCAGGGCCAATCTTCCTCACCAAAGGAAATATTGAGACATGAAATACAACTTAAATTGCGATTCACATTGAAGTAATTTTGGAACATTATTTTTGGTTCACCTAAATATTATCTACTTTTAGATTTATGCATATGATTAGAAGACTAGAATCCTCATTGTTTGTAGAGAGCAAAGCTAAGCAGGGTAGTGGGTGATATTATGGTTAATTTTTCTTCTATTTGCTTATTTATACTGTTATATGTTTCTAAAATGAATGTACATTACTTTTTCAATAAGAAAACAACAATAACTGTCATTTTTAGAAAGAGAAAAATGGAATCTAATGCTAGACTAATGGTGAGATGAAGTAAATATAATGCATTGCAAGGCTAAATTGCTAGATGTCATGACATAATCATTTTGTGGAAAACATCATAATTTGTTGAAATGACAACTTTGTATGATAAATAATATTTTATTTTTGCATGAAATGAACTGGAAAAAAGCACAATGAGTAGAGCTCTTTAAAAGCTCAGTGTGGTATCTAGCAGGTAGCAAGACCTATAAGCATATTTGATTAGTAAACAAATAAGTACAGAAACAAAGAAAGAAAAACATCCTTTAAGATGATGCTCCTGCTGTGTACTTGAGAGAGAATTGGTATGGTCTCTAAAGGCTGTGAAATAAAAAACAAACAAACAAAACTTTCTGTGGAGAGAAAGAATATCTTTAGGAAGGTTTTAATTTAGAAAAAATAGATAAACAAAGGCAAAGTAATTTGGCACTAATGTTGAGCCTCTTCTGTATTCTGGTACGATGGTGGTAATTGGTACTGTAATAAATCTGAGTCTCTAAAGGCAGATAGTTCATTAGCAATAGAGTGTTATCAATTTTGTAAAAATTTCCCACCTAGAAATGTCTTACTTATTTAATCATATATTTTTTCATATATATTTAATCATATATTTTAATCAAAAAGTCAATCACTTTTTGTTAGTCTATGAATAGTGTATCTTATTTTTACAAACAAGTATCCGGAAAGCTGATTTAAGCTATTTCTGAGTTGGCTAGACCCCTCCATGGTATTAGTCTTCCTACGAGGTACTTGGCATCTATTTACTTCTGATGCCATTAAGACATGAAGTCTGGAATAAAATGATTTGCTGGCTAGCTCCTAGGAAAGGACATACAATTTGATTAATTACACAGAAAAGGGTGGGATCACGCCTACTTTTTAATTTTTAAAATTCATGTTCTCCTTGGTTCCAAAAATGAATTGCACTGACAATGCACGGTCAAGAATACGGCAGACCTTCAAAATAATAAGTAGTGGCTAAAATGTCACCTTGAAATATTAAATCTTTCATAGTAGTAAAACAATATTAAATTCATACAAGAACAGAATAGTTAGTTTCCTTCAGTAAAACTTCTGATAAGAATCAATTTATAAAGATATTTCAGAAGAGATTTCTAGTCAAACCAGCCACAGAGCGTCAAGAAAGAAGGAACCATGAATCAACTAAGGCCTTATCAAATCACTGAATATTTACGGGAGCCCACCATGTGCCAGGCACTGCGGAAGTTGTTGAAGGCATAATGATGAGCAGACAGACACAGTTCGTGTGCTGTACTACCTAGAGTTGCTGGGAGACAATTAAGCGACAATAGACACAAACACACAAGCATTTGCACATATGCTATTACAAATTTTGAAAATCTATGGTATAGGGTAAAAGTGAAGAGTGCTATATGACAAGCATAATAAAGAGATCTAATTTAGCCTGGAGAGACAAGAAAAGTTTTTCTGTGGAGCCCCGTGCAGCTGATGTGAACAATGAGAAGGAGATAAGTGAAAAGTGAGGGAGAGCGGTATTTCGAGGGAGAGAAACACATGGGTGAAGGCCTGAGTTAGGAAGGCACTTAGCTTTTTTCCAGAACTGGAAAAAAACACTGTTGCAGGAGCACAGTGACGAAGAATGGCAAGCAACAGAGCCCACGAGATAGGCAAGGCCCTGATTGTGCAGCATTTTATAGGTCATGATGGGCAAACGGTCCTTGCAAACCGTGACTGCATGACAGCAATTGCTTTAACATTGAATGAGAACTTAGCTGTAATGACATCCTCAGAGGTATAAACAACTTCCCTTGATTGGAGAAGTCTTAAATAGGTTTAGTTTTGAGAATCACAGTTTAAAAATAGGATTGATTGTAAGTTATTTGAAGAAACAGTCTTCTAAACTGGTATCCTCTGAGTCCTCTTTAAGTGTAGGTACCGACTATGAGGCTGTGAGTTTATTTGCAGAGCTGAGCCTAGAAACGGCAGCTACTCACAGGCACTGAGCGTGTAAACTATCAGACCCGTGGCACACACTGCCTCATTTAATCTTCACAACCACCATATGAGGTAGATATTAGTATGTCCATTTTATAGATAAGAACATTGAGTCTCAGGGAAGGTAGTGAATTTCCACAACCCTGGAAGAGGAAAGAATCAAATTTGGCTCTCGTAGGTTTGTGAAATTTCTACTGCAGTGTAACAATTCCTCAGGGACACAAGGAGCATACTTGCTCCTGAAATGAGAATAAAACGGCCTTGCAGAGGCCAGTAGCCTCCATTCACTCCTTTGCTCAGTCCTTCCTTTATTCATAAATTCAGGCATTCAAGCATTTAAGCATTTGCTTAGTAAGCATCAATTAAAGACTTAGTAAGACAGCTGATATCACTGAGGAGAGGAAAAGATGAAGGAAAGGGAAGAGACGCAAGACTCAGGATCTGCCTTCAAAGAACTTACGTTAGGAAAGCTAGGTCTTATATACATATAACTATAAAACAGTGGAGGATGTGCCAGGTCATAGGTAAACACAAGTTAAGATTAATTCCTGCTGTGCCATTCAAATACAGGCAGGATTTTCATGGTTAGAGATGTAAGAGGAGGGCATTCCAAAACAAGCAGTCATAATTTGGGGGGACATTTGCTCTGAAGCCTTTTCAGAACCTCTTTTCTCAGATTAACCAGGCTGAAGGAACATGGGGCACTTCATTCTTAACAGGAATCTGTGGTTAGTTAAACAACATATGTGCTATATATGACTGAAATTTATTCATCATGTCCAAAATAAAATCTATTCATACATGTTTTAATGCTTGCCTAAATAATGGAGATTTTACTTTCTCCATAAGCTTTTTAAAAATTTCAGTTGCACAACTACCACACCCTGCTACTGGGCATTAGAGAGAGAGGAAGGAGAGATGGAAGCGCCTGGTTCTCGTCACCTTGTGGTACTATGCATTTCATGCTAACTCTCGCTGGAGGCCATTTGCAATTCCAGCAAATCCTCTTAGGTGTAGAGCTAAGAGGTGGGAAATATGGGGAGAAAGGCTATGGATTAATTCTTGGGCCTTCAATGTGATTCTTTCTTTGAACTTTCTTTTCATTTAGATCAAATAAATTTAATAAAGAGAGATTGAAGTGAGGGGAAACTTTCCAAAACATTTCATTTCTTTTTGTTTTTTGAATACACAGTAGATTGCAACTACTGAGTTGCTCAGCTTGTAGGACTTGCTAAGGGAAGTGGAAGGGGAAGTGGTGATAAGACTACACAATGGAGGCTTCGAGTATCAGATTATGGAATTTAAATTTTCTGTAATAGGCAACCCAGAAAATCTTGAATCTTGAAGTTTTTTTGTTTTTGTTTTTGATATAATCAGATACGTTGAAATAGAATGGTAATTTGTTTTCCAACTATAGAAATAAATCTTATGCATAGAAGATGTTAATGGTTATTGTTTGTTTTATTTTTAACCTCTTTCAAGAGCTAGTGTATGTTCAGTCTATGATTTCCCTAGATTATTATTCTATCAGTACTGTTAGGGGAGTTAATCCCAAAATTAATCCCAAAAGAGTCAACAAAATTGAGTCCAGCCAATATTTGCCATATCCAAACAGACATTTACGTATTCCAACTGTTCCTCTGACTAGAATTCATTTCCTTTCCCGATTTCATAAAGCAAATATTCTCTCCTGATATTTCCCTTGACATGTAAGTTCAAAGAATTAATTGTTCCTTTTCTTTTTAAGAACATGCTCAACATGGGGGCTTTCGATATCTCTCTGCACCCCACCCATCTTCCAAGTCAGATTTTAATAATATCACAACCCGTAACCTTTTCTTTCAAAATTTATTTTTGCAGGAAATTAAAGGGGGGGTGGTGTCTATATTAAATATTCATTTTTTTTGAAAGACCTCTCTTTTTCCTGCCCTTTCTCTCTCCCTCTCCCCCAGAAGTTGAAAGGAGACATGAGTGAAAGGGTTAATAGACTTTAAAAAGTCCATTCTAAATGTTCTCTTCCATTTAGGTTGGTTCACTTTTCTCTCCTTGCTTATAATAATATGGTTTAGTACTATTTCATCTCAAATAACTCTATATGTTGAACAATTAGCATTTCTATTTTTCAGGCCATTTTAAACCATCATGTGCATACTAAAAGTATTTTAATAAGATTAGATTGACTTACAATTTTGATTTTGCCATGGTCTACAAAGCAGGAGTCCAGCCTAAAATAAAATAAAATTTAAAGAGATAAATTTGGAAATTATATTATTTTTATCTTATTTCAAATTTGTAAGGACATGTTTTCATTTCACTATGTCCCATAATAATACTAATAATAGTGATCTGTTATGGAATGCCCACCTCTGCAAGGCACTGCTTTATAGAAAGTGTAATAAAAACCCCTGTGAGGTAAATGCTGACTGCTGTGGACTGAACAGTGCTCCCCCCAAATTCATATGGCGAAGCTGTAACCCCCAATGTGACTGTATTCAGAGATAGAGCTTGTAGGAAGTTATTAAGGGTAAATGAGGTCATAAGGTTGGTGTCCTAATCCAATAAGATTGGTGGCCTTATAAGAAGAGAAGAGAGAGATCTCTCTTTCTCCTTGTGATGTGAATACAGTGAGGAAGGACGCAGTGAGAAGGTGGTTGTCTACAAACCAGGAAGAGAGCCCTCGCCAAACTCCAACCATACCATACTGGAATCCTGATCTTGGACTTCCAACTTCTACAACTGTGAGAAAACTAATTTCTGTTGTTTAAGTCACCCAATCTGCAGTGTTTCGTTATGGCAGCCCAAGCCAACTCATACTGTGACTGTCCCCGTTTTTTGGATTAGGGAGCAAAGAAAGGTCAATGGCAAAACTGGCATTTGAACCTGAGTGTGTCTGACAACAAAAGCCCACTGTTTGGATTGCCCTCTGAATTTTGAGTCAGAAAATAATGAATATAGGTAGCTTTTTAAAGAAATACCAAACCTGTCTTCTGTTGTTGTTTGTTGGTATTTTTATTTTTAGTGGCTTTAGCAGATACACATAAAGCCAGTTGATTTTGCTTATTCCTATTCATTATCATCCGATTTTTGTTGCCCTAGCAGGAGTCATTATTTGAGCTCTCAGAATTCCAGGTTAATATTAAAAAATGTAGCCAATCTTTCTGAAATTGCAATGTTGAAAGTCCAAGATTTACTGTTGCTGTATTTGCTTTTTGTAAACCATATTAAATACAAAATATCCAGTTTTGTGCCTGAAACTAATTGGCAGTGTCCCATTAAACCATATTAAAATTAACATCTATTAATTGGATTAGAAATTCAGTGAGAATGACAGCTGCTAGTGCCTTTTACAGTTACTTTGTTTCTCTATAATCCATATGGCAGAAATCACATAGTGCTTTTCTCTCCATTGAAATAAACACTTGAGATAAAAAGGCTTGACACAATGTGGTCAGGGCATGTGCATTTGTTTCTCTTTCTTCCTTTTAAAAAATTTTTTGTAAAAGCTAAATTATCTTTTTTTCCCTCCTCTTTCACAGGTTCTCACCAGCCATATTTTTATATCTGATTAGCATTGTTCCATCATTATGGCTTCTTGAAATGCACCATGAGACCCAGGTACGTCCTTTTGGAAAGCAGGAAAGTGGAATATTCCAGCAATAAACTACTTTCCTATTAAAATCCAGTTTGTGTCAGAAATCTACTTTTCTAAGGGACTGGAGTTATCAAGCATTGAATAAATAAGTGTCCATCAGCAAAAGGAAGTGAATCCATGATCTGTCAAAACCAATAAAAATATTATATTTGTTTAAGACTTAAGATTATATAATTAATTAACAATTTGCCTTAGAGAGCTTGTTCCTAAGACCCCTCTCCAATATACTAGAGTTTATTTACATGAGGGGGCTAAAAATTTGGTTTTAATTCTTGCGGCTTCAATGAGTTTCTATATTGTGCTAAGAATGGGCAGGCTTCAATAATCTAACATCCCATAAAATGACATTTTTAGGAACAACAAAAGGAAGCCCCATCATCTGTGTTCTGCTATATAAATAGAATCAAACTTGGAGGGGCTATTTGAAATGGTCTGTCTTAAAATACAGGCTTCGCAGATTACAGGAGATTCACTTTTGAGGGTCCCATGAGCTGACTTAATGAAAGAAGAATTCTACTCTAGAGCCCAAAAATAAGGGTAAAGCGTCCCAATGGGACCCACCATTGGGAAAGGTGAGATCTATGTATTAGGACCACATTGACCTAGAAACTAAACCGTGGCTTCCAGTAAAAGTCTCTAATCTATGTATAGAGAGAGGTACTGACTTTTAAGTGAGCTGCCTCTTACATGGGCAACCCTAGGTAGCAGGTTCTGGGCTGGATTAATGCTCCTGAACAACCCCGGGAAGGCGGTTCGTAAAGTCCATCCAACTCCAGCCTGGACTTCACCTCTTCAGGGTTCAGATACAGGACCATGTTTTATGGATAAATTGTGGCTATGATATCATATTATCTTATTACCTTCATTGATAAAACTCTTTGGCAAGATCTGTGAGAATATGCCCCTATACAGGTTTCTTTGCTACAGTTAGTCATTCTGTAGCAAAGTGAAGCTTCTGATATGTTTCAGATATTCAAAACTTATCTGGAAAGTACTTGCTCCAAATTTTAGGCACACAGAGGGGAATTTCGCTCTGTGCACTATTTTTGAAGAATTCCACAAATATGTACCAGTAAGATAGGCATGAAGAAAACATTTGTCTGCCTTAAATCTCCTGCTTAAACAATATTAAGGCCATATAGGCTATATCTATGCCTGTGGCAAAAGTATTTTTTTAACAGCAGGTTGGTTGGTTCAAGTTACCAGGGCTTTTAAAAACTGTACCATAAGGGATTAGGGAACTGTTTCAATTTCCTTACTGCTTCCTCCTTTCAGCGGTATGGAAATCAGCTCTGGTGATTTGAAACCTTTTTTTCCTCCTGATACAATTCTATGACATGGCTATCCTCCACAATAACAATTCATTTCCGCAAATGCCTTTATAATACAAATGTGTTGCACAGTTAATTGATATACAGGTCAAATCCCATTACAACAAATAGCATGCAACCAAAAGCTCTCTTTTTAATAAAAAAAGATTTTTGAGCCCCGGGCAGTACCTCCCTAATTTTCATACTACGAAAGAAATTGGACTTTTAGCAGTAATGGATTTGACTCGTTTTGACACCGAGAATTAAAATGAATGCCCAGAGACTGAACTGGGCAGAGTGGGCAGAGACGGAAGTAGAAAAACGAGAGAAAGAGAGGCAAAAACGTACTGGTATTGTGTTTAAAGAGATAAGAAATGGCAGAATAAAGGGAGGTTTAGCAATTCTCTTAGTCCATTCATTCGGGAAATTTTGGTTGGGATAATAATCACTTTTCTTCATATAGTCCCTTTGTTTCAAAGCATTTTCAGAAACATTTTCTCATTTTTGAACCCAACGACTCCACAAATTAGCCATGGTTTATATATTTCTATTTTATAGGAGAGGAGCTGGAGACTCAGAAAGGTTAAGTAATTTTCTCAAGGCCACACAGCTGATCAACATTTCTGGAGCTTAGAACCTAGGGCTTGATCTCTACTCCGTTAAGCCACACTGCCTTTCTCAATTATGTCTTCTGTGTTTTAGAGGAGTTTGCGTCAAAATCATCTGAATTTTTCATGACAGGAAAGAGTAATTTATTTTCCTTTCACATTTTCCATTTATTCTGCATCCTAAATGTTCTACCCTATGACTTGGCATTAGGAAAACATCCTGAAGACGCTTCTCTTAGATGATCAATTCCTGAACCTGGCTAGCTCTACATGAAATGGAAACAAATGGATATGACGACAGTTAGGACCTTAACTCTTAGGTCCATTGATGGAGTGGCGTAACTAAAGCAATGGAAACTTTCTGGTCTTGTTGGTCTCACAGTCTGGTTTGATTCAAAGGAATATTTTTAAAGCTAATAAGAGTTTTTAAGACAGAGCTCATGAAAAGGTGGCTTGTTGGCACCCGCATTGTCTAGATGAACTCACCTTTACAATGCTGAATGTAAACAGTATTACCATGAAAACAACACAAGTGAGGTTAAGCGTTAGGTTTTAGGAGTCAAACCAGTTGTTCTTTGCGGTCTTAATGCAGCTGCCACTTGAAGGAAAGTCTCATCAGTTAATAACAAACAGAATTACAAGAGTGGAGAGGGACTCAGGTCGTAATGTCATAATGTGGACTACAAAGCTGTTTGCTACCAAGTTATCTCATACTACAGTACAGATAACTTTGTTTTTAAATAACAAGATGGCTACAGATTTTTAGTGTTAACGATGTAAAAAACATATCAAGGTCATCACTTTTAATAGACGATCTGCTTTCATGCCTGCAAACAAAGTGGTCAAAGTTTGTTTCCTGTTGACCATTTGGTTCTTAGATTGTCACAAAATTACTCTGCAATGAGGTTTGTTGCTTGGTTCAAAGATTTAATTTTTTATCTTCATTATCTTTTCTTGGAACCTTAGTCATACCAAAAAAAAAAAAAAAGTGCAAACAGCTGTATTTTTGCTCTTAGAGATATGGCACATGGCCATTTTTCTTAATTATTCTTGTCATTCCACCCATAACACTAGTTGTTTTGATGAAGGGTAGAAAAAATAGTTTCTTGACAGGCTTTCTTTTCTCCTTTTTCAAGTAGTTCATAGAATGACCGACGAAATATCTAGAATAATTAAGAAAAATACACTTCTTACAGCTGTGACATTAAAAAAAATGTTTCCCTCTAAATCCAAATGTGTGCTCATGGATGTGTGGTGGTGGTGGTGGGGTGTGTGTGTATATGTGTGTGTGTGTGTGTTTGTGTTTCAAAGGTATGTTAGCCCTGCAGATGTTTAAAAAAATCTTCAAATTTTTTGTTACACATTTTTTTTTTTACCCAATTGTAGCCAATAATCATTGGCTACAGTTACATTTTCAAGTGCTGCCCCTTTTCTCTTTCATATACTTTTTTCTTCTCTTTCTCTTCCTCAGATTCCCAGCAACTGGCTGGATAAAAATCTTGCACAGTTTACTCGCAGAAATGTACATGCAAAATGAAGGAACAAGAAGGGAAAAAACGTCATTTATTAGGCCTATGGTCAAATTTTCTATAACTTGAAGTGACTTCTAAATACAATAAAATGTATCTTTTGGTGGATGAACATGTTAATTTATTTAGTTGTTACAGTGCTTACCAGGGTAGATTTAAAAGTAATTGGATTATCTGCTTAAGCAAGATGGTATTTTAGATTAAGAGGCTTCAGGACAAGAAACAAACTCAGAGTGAAAGCTTTGCTCAGGATCATACATGTTTTAATACTGTCATCTGTTGTTGGTTTGTTTTACAATTGTTTCAGGGTTCAAGAAAGGAGCCCCAATTATCAATCCATAAATTCTACAGCTCTCCACAATGAGCTCAGAGAGTCTGCATCCTCATAGACTTGTGGAAAAATAAGATATGTATAGTTGACTCTCTTCTCTTATTAATTGAAAAGTGCTTTTCTATCTCATGCCTATAATCTGATTTTTGGAAATGTTTATGCATCCTGTTGAAACTCCATATATCTGCTTATAATCTCTTAGCTACACTGAAGCCATTTTAAACTCTTCCTATTATGGTATTTTTTGACATATTGCTTTTTTACAAAATTCTTAGTATTGCAGTAGCCAATCTGAAGGAATGTCACAGAATACCAGCAGCAAAGAAGACTTCAATCAAACTCTGATGTCGAGCGAGCAAACCAATGCAGCGGATCTCATTAGGACGGTAAGAGCTTTTCCCTTGTATACTCGAGGAGCTAGCCAATCACCTTTTCATGTGTTGAGGACAACGTTCTCTACAGCTTTCAGCTCACTCTTTCCTAAGGAAATTTGCCAATTGTTTGTTTGGCTCAGGAATTTGCAAAATATTGTATTTTTTATATTTATTAAACTTATTTAACATGCCTAATAGGCATATATATCTTGTATATATTAATAGATATATTTAGCTTGCAGGTTTAAGGAACCTTGATCACTTAGGACAGACAATATATGCATAAAGAGAGAGAAAGGTTTGTGAAGGAATAATATAACTAAAAGATCCGGATCTGTCCTATATATGTTTTTAGGTGTTTATATTAACAAAATAGAGAAGGTTTCCAGCCAAAATAGAATCACTTCTTTGTTCTTCACATGCCTGATATTTGGCAAACTAACCATGGCCTCTCAGAAAGTGATACACAAGAGAGACTCAAGACCAAGACGCCCACCATGGAACTGTGTTTGTGACAGTAAGATAGGTTATTGATTCTATGAGGTTTAATAGAAGTAGCCTTGGGTTCTAGTTCAATTTCCAATCACAGTTTGTGAATACCGCTTTGAACAAATCACTTAATCCCTCTGTGTCTCAGTTAGTTATCTGACAATTGAAAATATTATTTGCTCTGCTAGCATGCTCCCTGTAAGAATTAAATAAGATGTATGTAAAGTCTCCTAGAAGAAATATAAAGAAGTGTGCAAATGAAAGCTTATTGATCTTCATGCATGGCTCCAATCAAGTCAGCATCCTGCCTCGCCTTTTATCTGCCCTTCACCTTTACATTTGACTTTTGCAAGTGATCAAGAGGAGTCAATAGATTTTGCACAAACGTAGTTAGATTTTGTGTATAAATCAGTTGGAATCACTATCCAATCCACTTGCACCATATGCCCTTGTAGTCTTTAAAAGATCATAACCTTTAAGGCCCAATAATGTACTTTAAAATTTATTTAGAAGCTAAGTGGTCAAGAGATATCATCCAGAATACATGAATGGATGTAAATTTTTCTGAGAGTCCAAGAATAAGGACAGAATAAAATTTGAATTCTAGCTTTTTTTTTTTTTTTGCCTTTTATTTTTTTAAGGTATGCTTTTTTTGGTGAGGAAGATTGACCCTAAACTAACATCTGTTGAAAATCTTCCTCTTTTTTTTCCTCCCAAATCCCCCCTACATAGTTGTGTATCATAGTTGTAAGTCCTTCTAGCTCTTCTGTTTGGGATGCTGCCACAGCGTGGCTTGATGAGTGACGTGTAGGTCTGTGTCCAGGAACCAAACCAGTGAACCCTGGACCACTGGGGATGGAGCACACAAACTTAACCACTGCACAACTGGGCCAGCCCCTAGCTCATGCGTTTTTGAACAATACGTTTAATATTCAGAATAAAAATAATAACTTTATAGTTATTCTCTTTCTTTACATTTAGGTAATGAATAAACATTTTATATATTTTCTTATTTGCTATAGTAGAGTTTTAAAACAATAAAAAACAAAAGAGAAGATTTGTACCACACTAAAATATTCCCAGATGAGGAAATTCAGACTTGAAATCTCTGAAAGAAAAATATGGGAATTTTTAGTGATTTTGATATGGGATTTAACAATATTTGCTATGTGTTATACTTTGTTACAGAGTATAATAAAATGAGAAATGATCTTTGAAACACTGTAAAATTGACTCTTTAAATATCATATGGCACAATCCCGCTAGCAAATGTAAGGTTTAAATTACTTCTAGTTACAGAGCTTCCCCATTTTAAGGACCACGTTAGTTGTTTTATGCTTTTTGGTTTTCTTCAGTGTTCAGTTGAAAAGAGTTTTACTTTCTTTAGTAAGTGAAGAATCATTTTCTGAAAATGACCTTCCACAAAATCTAACTCTTGATTGAAAGGCATGGTGAAGAAGACCTTTCTCTCCAAGGTGGCAACTCACAATCCTTTTGTCTGTATGACGTTTCTCTTCAACAGGCCACAGTTTTTGTAAATAACTTATCTACCGTATGTGAGAAAGTTTGGACTTTGGGACTCCATCAGACATTCTTGTTAATGCTAATAATTGGAAGATGGCTTCTACCCATTGGAGGCGGGATCACTCGGGACCAACTCTCTCAACTTCTCCTTATGTTTGTGGGGACAGCTGCGGACATTCTGGAATTCACAAGTGAGACCCTAGAAGAACAAAATGTGAGGTAAGCAGGCCCTGCAATGACAGACCTTCTTTTCAAGGACAGGCCCACACACTCGTCTCTTCATTCTATCATTTACGTTCTGCATAAATAAGGATTTTCAGTATATCATATGTCCAGTGGTAGAATCATAGAATTTGCGCTGTTCAGATATACATTACGTACAAGCCCAGTTTACACACATATATATATTATGTAACAGTTTACATATACAGTTTATATATAAATAGCCCAGTTTATACACACACACACACACACACACAAAGAAAATTTCTGCTAAAGAAAAGGGGCAAATAATATTTCTCATGGGTCAGGACGGAAAAGCTCTGCATGTCTGTGTGACCACAGGTTAGGTGGGGCCATGGTTATCTGAAAACCTTCTAGAGGCGGAATGACTATCCCTAGGTCCTCTTTCACATTCTCCAGTGTCGAGGAATGTAGCCAGTCAGATGATTTCTCTTCCAGAGCAGAGCAGGGCTACAATTCCAGGAAAGCACCTAGAGGAGTCGTGGAGAAATCTCTCCAATACCTAGCTGGGGAATTACATTCCCTGGTGTGAATGGCAAATTGGGCAGATTAGGTTTTATTTTACTAAACTTTATTTTTTTAGTCAGTTTTGTTCAAAGTGCCCAAAGGCTTTCCTGTGTAGATGCCTATAAATTAAAACTTATTGAGTTGGTACTTTTATTTTTGCCACAAGCAAATAAGCTCAGAATCCATGATCACATCTGTTTATGGAACTACTTTCTTACCTTTAGGGATTTAAGTCTCAATGCCCGAATGTACTTTCAGCTTGGCTTGTTTTGCGCTGTGCTGTAAAAATAAATTGCAATGAGGCTGGCTTTTAATACTACAATTTACTCTGTGTTATGTTTCTCAAAGAGTGAAACATAAAGCTGAAGCAAATACACTAGCTTACTCAGTAAACTTAACATCCCAATTATAGCACAAAGCATATCTGTAACCATAGGTTACCTTTACATGATAATTTTCTGCCTCATTTATACTCACTTTTCTTATACCTTATTAAGTAGACATAGAATTTTTAAAAGAATCCAATCTAAGTTGATTCATTGTCCTCAAAATAATTGATTTTAGTTTTGTAGCTTTAATACCTTACATTTGGTCAGTGCTTTACACTGTATAACAAATGTTCAGATACTTTAGGACACTTATAATATGATGCAGTTACAAGAAAAACATGAAGAAATCATAACCAAGCACATAAAAACAATAAACAACTACAGACACAGTGATGGGGACATGAGAATATAAAGATGACTAACTATACCTACACAGAAATAAACACTTTCATGCTAAATATCTAGAGAGATGGGAGGGGTATAGGGCAGGAAATGGGGTATTCAGGAAGGACATATCATGTGGACCTGGTAATAGAACGTGAGAAATGCCAAACTCAGCTATTTGACTGTATGCTTGTTAGGTCCATCCATAAGTGACACCAAGGGGCATTTTATAGATCCCTGTTTGCCCATAGGTATTGAATATTAAATAAGTTAATGACTAGAATCTTGATTGCCCAGCAAAAAAAAAGCCTTTGTAAATACCGAGGTATTCATTCATTCACCAACTATTGATTGATTGTCTAGTACGTGCCAGGCAATGTGTTGGTCAGAGACTGGGGAGCAAATGGTGAGCAAGTGATGAGCAAAAGGACACACAGTCCTATCCGGGCCCAGGCAATTTCCATTCAGCAATTTCCCCTGCCACCTACAAATTAATCCAAATGTTGCATAAATCTTTTTTTTTCTTATTTTAAAGTATTTCTCATTTAACATATCATGTTCCAAGAATGAGATTGAATAAATTATGCCATGGTTTTTGTTTTTCAATTTCTTTTCAAGTTCCATGATCTCAGACTGAAGCCATTTTATTTTTAATATAACTACACTGTGCCAGTGACCTACTGTCATCTCTACTCTACTCCTGCTTGTGTCCATCTCTCTCAAAGACCCCAAAATCAAGGCCCAGAAAGAACTTAGAGATTTTTCTCTCTCCTAAAACCCACCTCCCAAGCTCTGATCTCCTGTCTTCTCTTTTCCTCTCTCATTTCCTTTCCTATCTCCCGTCTATACTGCAAGAATTGACACTACAAATGTCCTTGTTTTCAAAGGTGACACTTAAACTCACCTCCCCTTTGACTTCAAAGAGACCATCAGTCATGAAGAATGAATTTAATATACATGTAAAAGATGTATACATCTAATAGAAAAAAGAGTTACTTCCTTGTAACCCACTTAGCATTGCCTAGTTTTACCACATTTTATTTTCTGTTTTATTTTATTCCATAAGTTTGGCTGATAAATTTAGGAGAAAGCCTGCAATGATGGCTATATCACAGGATGTTTGCCTCTCCTTCTTGCATCCTGGCTAATATCTCAAATCTATTTTTTTTTAACCTAAATAAATTTTCTTCCTTATGCTCACATCGAAGTTCATTTGCCTAATTCTTAGGAATTTACATGGACTTGTGAGATGCTGTAAATTTGTCTTAATGCCTTGACTTTACACACCATAAAATTCAACTGCTGTGATTCCATGGTTCAATTATATTTAGTGAATTCATAGATTTGTGTAACCATCACCGGAATCCAGATACCCGTGGCTGTTTGCAGTCAATTTTCATTTACACTACAAACCCTAGGCAACCACTGATATCCTTTCTGTCTCTATAGATTTTCCTTTTCTAGAAATTTATTTCTGCTAAGGTACATCTGCTAGCAACAAATTCTCCTAGTCTTTATCCAGAAATGTTAAACACACGTTTGTTTTTCATGTTTGAAAAATAGTTTTGTTATATATAGAATTCTTGGTTGACAGTTTTTACTTTGGCATTAGACATATATCTCATTTTACTGCCTTCTGGCCTTCACCATTTGTGGAGACATTAGCCATTGTTTTGTTGTTACCCTGTACACAAGGAGTCATTTTTCTCATGCTGTTTTCAAGATTTTGTCTTTCTCTTTGGCTTTCAGTGGTTTGACTGTGATGTGTCTAGGTGGGGATCTCTTTGTCTTTAATCTTACTAGGACTTTGTTGTCCTTCCTGGTCTGTGAATTAATGTTTTTCCTCAGATTTATAAATTTTCAGTCACTATTTCTTCAACCATTTTTTCCTCTTTTTCCATTCTCTCTTTCTTCTTCTGGGATTCCTATTACAAATATGTATGCTTATTTGTGTTCCGTAAGTGTCTGAGGCTCTGTTCATTTTTCTCCCGTCTGTTTTACTCCCTGTGGTTCAAATTTAATCGTTTCCATTGATCTATCTTTCAGGTCATGGATTTTTTTTTCTTTTACTCTCTCAAATCCATATGTAGAGTCAAATTTCCCATAGTTTCAGTTCTAGAATTTCTATTTAATTCTTTTTTGTAGTTTATATTTGTTTCTTCAGATTATCTATTTGTTGAGTCATTGTCATCTTATTTTTTTTAATTTATGAAACATTGTTTTCTTTCATTCTTTGAACATATTTTTAATAGTTGCTTTGATGTCTTTGCTAAATCTAACATCTGGACCCCTTTGGAGTCCGTTTCTATTGATTTTTGTTTTCCTGAGTCACACATTCCTGTTTCTTTGCAAGTCTCATACTATTTTGCGGAAAACTGGACATTTGGATTACAATTTGTAGCAATATATTGTCTCCTGGCTTCCCCCCCAACCCTCGAGCTTCTTCTTCTTGCTGTTTTTTTGTCTCAATAAATTGCTTGAACTTAATCTGAGTAATCTATCTCCCCTTGGATTGCAGCCACTGATGTCTCTGCTCTGTTTTTGTATTTGTTTTTTAATTCCTATTTTTGTTTTTAGATTGGAGTCATACCTATAACTGCATAGGTCATGGTCAGCCAATGATTTGGGCAGTGTTTGTGATCAAACACACTCTGAGCCTTGATCACTTTCACCCTCTGCTAATGGATATGTGTATGGGTTGGATAGCATATTCAAAGTTCATAAAGCTTTTATATATACCTCAGTTTTTAATTTCCACTTGGCCTTCTTGGGTCTTCCCTGCACATGTCTGACATACATCGAAACCTTATCTAGCCCTTCTACAGTTCTCTTAGTTTTGGACTCTCTCCATTAAATTTCAAGTTAGTCCAACCGCTCATCCCAACTGGAACTGCCACCTCAAAGTAACAAAGCTGTGGGCTTTCCCATTTGTTTCCAACCAAACTCGTTACTTTTACTGACCATACCCCTAAGCATGGGATTTCACACTCCACTGCAAATCAAGTCAGCATGCTAAGGGGTTTCTGGTTTTCATAGCCATGTCTTCCTAGTAAAACTACCACTCTGGCTGACCAAGATGACCTTAACATTGCCCTTAGCTTAAGTAAACTTTAGAAAGGTTTACTCCCTAGTAAGGCCTCTGATCTGCTTTTCCTTAGAGTATTTACTTCAGAAAATTTGAAAATGTAAATTCTTTTCTGCCCCTTTGAAAAGTAAGTCTTCTCACAGACTCTCTCCAGTTTTACCATCCAAGAAGGTCTTTCTTAAGGACCTAGGAGCCATCCCTTTGAAATGTGATCATCAAGAAAGATGGCACCCCTATCTCCCAGTCTCTTTGGGAGGATGAGAGCCTAATGTAGATCAATATCAATTAGCAAACACGGATGGCCTAATCACATTGACCAACCTTTCTCCTTAACTGTCCTCTAGACTCTCCCACTAGCTCACCCCAGTGCTTAATTCTCCTGCCTTTCGTTTCAGTGGGGATGAATTCAATCTCACTGTCTATTGCAATAGTCTTATATAAAGCTTTCCTTGCCTGTTTAGCTCTGACTGGTGCAATTTTTCTTCGACATAGCCAGCCTGGTTGGATATGAGAACAAACATCCCATGGGCAAGAATGTCTCAGACTCCCACTCTTTATAACTGAAGTTCTATCAGCTTCTCATAAATAATTGTTACTCAACTTGTTATTTGCCTGTGGTTGATTTCCAGAGACCTGAAGTAGTTGTTTTGGACAATTTGTCCAGTGTTATGTATGCTTTTTGGGGAGGGGATTTGCTGATCTTTTCATTCGATGACAGCTACCCTCCAACATTTTAAGAGATTTGAATTTCAGTGTCCGTGCCAGGAAGAGTTAAATGATTATTTACACCTTTGGAGCTCACTCTATGCAGTCTTTTTGTGAACACAGACCATTTATTAAAAGGAAAAAATTCTGTTCCTGTAGTGTTACTGATCCTCCACTCTGAGTATTTGACCACACAAAGGAGAATTTTCCTCTTTAGCCTGTGTTTTCTTTTTACTTAGCTCTTTTTGCTTGGTGGAACGTTTCTTCCAGGCTAGATTAATACTTCATTTTCTTTCTTTCTTTTTCTCACTCTCCTTTGTTTTTTTCTCTTCTCTGAAGGGGTTTGTTGGATGCTCTTTTAAAAGCTAGATGAATTCTATCCACTGATTATCTCTTATCTACAGGAACATTTACACTTCCAAAAAGAAATACTTAAGCAAATTAGCAATGTATGACTTTATTTTTACTTTTCACCCAACAGATTTGGTGCACTGAGCTACCAAATGCCAGTCTTTTATCCTCCCAGTTTTTCAAGTAGAGAAGTGTTACTCACATCTATAATTATTCTCCTCAAGATCTTTTGTCTCTTTATAAATAGAGTCCATTGTCTGCTTACATGCTTCTCAGTTGACATTTATGAAGACAGATTACACGTGAGAAAATGGGGAGAGACAATTGGGGAGATAGTTACACAATGGAGAGAATGTTGGATAAATTCACTCCAAAATTCCTTCACAAATTTTGAGGGTTTGCCATTTAAGCTTAGTGATTTACATTCTAACGTTTAACTTTCCTAAGTAACTTTTACCATCTGATTTAATAATACAAATTGTTTCTGCTTCAAAATTTTTCTGCCCTTTTTTCCAAAGTTATTTTTGACAGCTCTACTAATATGTTTCTCAACAGCCCCATTCTCCCCTATTTTGTGTGTGCCCAGATAATACTTGGATATGCAAAAGACATACATTCATTATTCTAGGGTTAGAATTTGGCTTATTTAGGGCTAGGGTTAGTTTATTATTTATCTCTATTTTATACAATGATGAAATTAAAACACAAGGAATTTAAGAAGTATGTTCATATAATAATAACAAAAATACTACTAGTAGATAAATATTTATTTATCACTTGCTGTATTCCAAGCAGTGTTCTAAGGGTTTTAATTATGATAAGTTATTTAGTCTTTACAGTAACACAATGAGGTAGATACTTACATTATTACCATTTTGTATACTGAACAGTGGCAGTCAGGAGAAATTGAGAAAGTCTCAAGGTTACATGGTAATAAAAATAATAACTAACGTATAGTGATCTACCATACTTAGTCTGTATCAAGTGCCTTTCTAAGAGCTTTGTATGTTTAATATATTTAAATGTACTTAATAAAATTATATAAAATCCAACAGTTATTATTATTGTCATCCTCATATTGAAGATGGGTAAAACAAAGCGTAATTACTTATTCATATTTGTGTAGCTAGTAAAGGATCCACTTGGGATTGGAGGCCCACATCCTATCTCTCTGGAGAGGACCGGAGCTGGTATTTGAACTCCAATAACCTAGGACCAGAATTCATGCTTTACCACTGCTTTCTGCTGCCTTGCAGACAAATTGCACATGAGTTTTTGGTAGAATTATTGAAGTTTGAGATGAGAAGAAACTTCAAAAGTGACCATCTATTGAAAAATCTATTTTACATCTGTTGCAAAATCCTATCCAAAATTTTCTTACCAAGTTTTTGTCCTGACTTTCTTTGAAATTTTTCACTAATAGAGAATGTAATAACCCCAGGGGCAACTCATTCTATTTTGAGTTCACGTTATTAGAAAGTACTTTCCTCTATTGTGATGAAATTTGGATTCTTATAGGTGCAACTAAAATCCTTTGAACCTGAATTGGTCCTCTGAAGTCACAAGAAATAAGTTTAATTCCTTTTCTACATGATAACTCTTTAAATGTAGGAAATAAGACTTTTAAGGAATCTTCTCTAGTTTTCAGTTTCTTGGACTGTCCTACATATAACATGGCTCTGAGTTCTCTCATCATCCTAGTCTCTCTCTTTTGGACCAAAAACTTTATAAATGTTTCTCCTAAAACATGAAGCACAACACATAATATTTCAGATATTTTCTGAACTTCATAGAATAGAGCAGGGCTAAAACTTTCCATTTCCTTTATGGAAATAGTATAATGTCGTGGTCAAAAGTGTGGATACTGTAATCAGCTATCTCGTTTTGATTTCTGCTCCCAACACTTATAATCACATTGCTTTGGACAAGTATCTTCAACTCTCTAAGTTTCAGTTTCTTCACTGGCCAAATAGGGATAAGTGTACCTACTTTGAAGAGTCGGTATGAGAATGAAGTGTGATCGTGGAGTTAAACACAGAAAACCGCTTGGCACATAGTATGAGCTCAGAAACCGTAGGTAAAATTATTTAAAAATTCAGGCACTTATTTAAGATCTACTATATATAGACATTGATATTGCAAAGAGGGAAAGTTACAGACTGCGTTCCCTAGGCATTTCCACTTAAAATTCTAGACTTTATACTTCTTGTGAAGCAACTCATGATTACATTTGATTTTGGAAATTCATAAATCATGTCACACTGTGGACTCATAATTAGATAACAGTAAGGGAAAATCCCGAGCCATTTTTATGGCTGCTGCTGCGAAATGCTACCTCTCCTATTCTAAGCCACCCAGTTACATCCTGTCAAGATCTTTTGGGATCCTGATTGTGTCTTTGGGGGTATTGGTTTCCTAGCCCAGCTCCATGTCATATGTGCATATGAGAAGTCTTCCATCAGTGTCGGCGACCAAGTCATTGATGAAATGTGAAGTAGAACGGAATCAAAGTCAGAGCCTGAAGCATCCCATTAGAGAGCTCCCTTTGGGGAGTCATTTCGCAGTTAGGAATTCATCTAACAGTACTCAAACTCAGAACATTTCTTAATCTTGTTAATAAGAACACTATGGGAGGCTTTTTCATAAGCCTTGTTTAAATCCAAATGTCTATTCCTAATTTATATATCATTACCTGCCTGGCAATCCCAGCTCTATTTTGAAAAAAAAAAGGAAAGAGAGAGAAAATAATCTTAGTGGAATGCAATTGTTCTTAGGGAACGTCTGCTGATTCCTAGCAATTACTGTCTTCTTCTGTAAGGGTTCTCAGAAGTCTTTTAAATAATCATTTATATAGTCTAACTAGGGATTAATAGTTAATGTGCCTTTTGTAGTTTAAGATATATTTCTGCCTCCTTTTGAAAGTTAAGACTTCCTTTTTTTTCTCACCAGCCTTGTCTCCACCAGTAACTGCCAAGACAGATAATGATGGCTTAGAAATCTCATTTACAAATTCTCTTGGAGTTTTCAGATCAATTTTTTCAGGGCCCCAACACTTGAAGCACTTAAAGATATCCCTTACAATCGCGCCATTTGGTTTGGTTTCAGTTATTCTTCCCTGATGCTTTTCTATTCCTTCCCAATCTGAAAATCCCTCTTGACAAAGAAGTTGGCAACAAAACCTGTTATTACACCACTAACCTCAAATTGATAACTTCCTTTATATTTTTGCTAGAAAAAAATAAAGTGACTTTGATGCTTTTTTAATATCCTCTGTATTTTTGTAACCCCTATTCTTTCTCACTTTAGTCTTTGAGACCATTCTCCTGGGTCTATGATGTTTGTATATTTGCGAAGTATGGGCCCTTCTTTTGTACACTCAACGGTTCCTTCCACAAATATTTTTGGAGTGCCAGGCACTGTTCTTGGCACTGGGGATACAGCGGTGAATGAAACAGACATATTCCTTTCCTGACATCCTAGTATCTAGTGTAAATCTGTGTTTTGCATTTATCTCTCCATTTCTGTTCCAACCAAGGATAGTTTTCTTTTACTTGCTGGGCTTTTAATTTTTAAGCATCATCTAGCCCTTTTGAGATGGCTCTTTAAAGAGTCTCAGGATCTTTGAACAATTTTCACTTTTTCTCCTTGAAATTTCTCGAAACTAGCCCTCTGAATGTCCAGGTCAATGTCTAACTTATTTCCCAGCGTTTCTCTCCTACAATGTTTCTATGATTTTATAAAACTAAAAACAGCAAAATGGGCTTTGCCATAATTCACACAGATGTTGGCACATGTGCGGTTGGGTTTTAAGTCTCAGATTTCTTGTTTTTCACTTCTTTTTCATTTTTCCATTGTAATCATGCATGGATTTTTCATGGATCTCTTCTATCACCAAGACATTTTGACAACTCTCAAGAGTTTTATTAGGGTATACTCAAATATAAGCAAAAGAAAATATTTCTCTTTTCTGCACGTTATTGTATTTTTTATTACTAATTTAAAATGTTGTCTGCATTCTAGGAATAGCCCTGCACTGGTCTATGCCATCCTTGTTATTTGGACCTGGAGCATGCTGCAGTTTCCACTTGACCTGGCAGGTAAGGATGTTGATGTTTGCTCAAAGAAACAGAAAATTACAGCTCTTGATTATAAACTGTGTTAAAGTTAAGGAGGCATTTGAGAGGATATCATTTTCATCATTTTGAATTCTTGGTGTTAGTTCCAGTTCAGCTTAGAAGAAAAGTAGATTGAAACTTAGGAAAGCCACCAGCAGCCCCACTCTGGTACATGGTGAGCCTGAGATAGTTGGGTGGATAAGAGCACAGCTGTACTTTCGCAGCATACAGTGCTTCCATCACTTATGAATTATAAAACCTCTTGCAAATTAGATAATGCATCTGCACCCCGGTTTTTCATCCATGAAATGAAATGATAATCATAGTAGCTAGGGTAGAGGGCCCTTGTGATAGCTAGATAAGACATAGTTTGGAAAGTACTCAGCACAGTTGCTGGCATATGAATGTTATGTCTTGATATTTTTAAGAAGTCATTTTCATTTCTTTGTCAGACCCATGCATTAGAACATCAGAGGGAGTAAGAGCAGTTTCAGTGCCACATGGAAAATTAAAGTTTTCCTCATACTGGCCCTTGAAATCCCATTGGTCTTATTTATTTATTTATTTATTGCTTAGGAAGATTTCCTCTGAGATAACATTTGTGCCAACCTTCCTCTATTTTGTATGTGGGTCACTGCCACAGCATGGCCACCAACAAGTGGTGTAGGTCCGTGCCCAGGAACCGAACCTGGGTTACCGAAGTGGAGTGCGCTGAACTTAACCACTAGGCCATGGGTCTGGCCCCAGGTCTTACTTTAATAAAGACACAAACCTGTAGGACTTTGTGAGAAGTAAACTGTTTTCCAGGAATTTCATACTAGTGATGATCTAGAGCTGCATTGTCCAATATGGTGCCCACTGGCCACATGTGGCTATTTAAATTTAAATTAATAGAAATTAAATAAAATTAAAAGTTCAGTTTCTCAGTCACACTAGCCACATTTCAAGTGCTCCATTGCCACATATGGCTACCATATTAGACAGCACAGATAGAGAACATTTTTACCATCACAGAAGATTCTACTGGACAGCATTGATCTGGAGTCATCCCATACCTTCTAGATACCCTGGAATTTTGATTTGGCAATTCTCCTGGATGCCACTTTACTCTGAAGAAATTCTAGGATTTAATCATTACATTTTCCTAAGTCTGCCTTCTTTTTTATGGCTTCCTTCCTGATGGCCTCAGGATTAGAATTAACCCTAGGACAGGGATATTTAAGTTTTTATGCCACTTTTTGGCTCACTTTGATAGGCCCAGAGGTTTCAGAGGGCATTTTAGACCTCAGCATCTACTTTCTGAAACAAAATTGTCACCAGAATAGATTGAAAGAGTAGCTGTGGCTTTTTCAGAAATACCAAAAACCCAATTACTAGTTAATAATTGCAAACAAATATATGCCAATAACATACACACACACACACACACACACAGAGTTTGTCATAATATGCCCTAGAAGATACTCTATACCCATTGATCAGCTGATGTCTTCTGACAGAATATTAGGCACCATCCCTTTAGATGTCAAATAAGAGTCCCCTGGGAGTCATTTCCTGACCCTCACTTCTTAGGAAAGGCTATTATCAATCTTATGTTAGTTTTTCTTTTGTCATTCACTCTGCTGGTCCTCAGCCTTCCATATCTTGTGGTTTATAGCCTTGCTAAGAAAATTTTTATTTAAGAAAGAAATTCTATAAACTTTCAGGGGTGATAATATTATGCAGCTGTTTGTAAAACAAAGACCAAATGTTACTTCTGACTAAATCACTATTGTATTTTCCAACAAACAGTACATTATGTTCACCCATTTCAAAGCAGCTTCATAATATTTGCAGACTCCAGTAGACGAAGGCATTCTTTGTTTGAAAACTCCAAATGGAAGCCTTCATTATTATAAAGGGATTATTTTCTGCCCTTAACCTTGAATTAAGTTAACGTTTTAGAAATTAAAACAGAAAGGTTCATCTATTGATTGGATCGCCTTTTGTTTAACTGGAAAATCCGTAATTATATCCAGTCTTTCTTGTAAACTGTGAAACAAAACCATAAGGAATTACACAAAACAAAATAACAATGGCATTTATTTGGCCTTTTTTCCCCCCACCATTAGAAAAATATGTTTAACATGAAATGAGTTTGAATTTGAATATAAGCGCTTGAATTTTTGCAACACAGTTTTCACATGTGGCTGAGTGAGTCAACCAGTAAATAGGTAAATCCCAAAGAGAGGATCCAGAAGGATCTGGGCCACGTATACTCTGTTCTGTCTCCCAAAATTAGTAGTCAGGTAAGTCATTTATTATTCCAAGGGAAAGAGGGAGTGAGAAAGCAGAGAAGAGCCAGGCGTCTTACTCTGAAGGAAGCAAAGAGAGCCGGTGAATATGGGCTTCTCTCCTCACAGATATCATTGTTATCTCAGTTTTCAAATGAGGAAACTGAAGCCCAGGCAGGTTAAGTAAGTTGGCCAGCATCTTGCTGCTAGAAAATGAGGGAGCCAGGAGAGGCAGCCATGCTCCTTGACTTGAGGCCTAGCGCGTCCATCTGTGCTGCCTGCCGTCACTGCAGACCCCAAGGGCAGACATGCTACTTTCTTTTATTCTTTATTTTCTCTAGTCTAGTTAATTGTGCTTTCCCCAGTGTGAGGACTAGAAGGTGAATTTTTTGACGTGGATATAAATTAGAGGACTGGCTTTCTTTGATGTGTTTTATTGGAATTATAAATTATTACCAATTTTGAATATAAAATGACCAATTATGTTAAATGGTTAAGCGTGGTTAAGGGTGATGTGAAATCTTAAGGATGGCTTCGCCTGTTCCACCCAGAATTCCATTACAGAATCACTCCCAGTCGTTGACTAGTGTAGCAGCCATTGTTGATGACTTGTCGTCATTTCATTCTGTCTTACTTTCCCACATTTCAGAGAGATATGTTAACTGGTCTGTCTTGTGTTTTCAGTAAAGTACGTCATGTGCCCCTTGTCTGTGACATCGAGGGGATTCCCCAGCCTGTTCTTTTGCCAATACAGTGCCGATCTCTGGAACATTGGAATCAGCGTCTTCATACAAGACGGTCCCTTCCTAGTCGTGCGCCTCATACTGATGATCTATTTCAAAGTGATAAACCAGATGCTGGTGTTCTTTGCGGCGAAGAATTTCCTTGTCGTGGTGTTACAACTCTACCGCTTGGTGGTGCTGGCGATGGATGTCCGTGCTTCCTTTCGAAGTCAGCGAGAAGGCCTGAAAGCACAGCACAGTCGCCCAAGTGGCCCAGCCGAGAGCGGGGCCTCACCCGGAGACTGGGAGAGTGTTTCTAGGGAGGGCTTGGCCTTGCCTTTGCGGGCCTTGCCAGACACCTCCGAAGACTCTCACCCCACACCGTAGTTATTTATTGACAGCGGCATGCAACTAGAACATTCGACTTTCTGGTTCTTCCTACAGACAGAATCTCCCTCTCTCTCTTTTCTTTTTATAACCTTGGCATATAATAATGTTCAAAAGAACAACATAAAAGGTGATCTTAAACCAAAGCCAAGGAATTTTCTTTTTTCAACTGAATGTAAAGAACTTTGATTAGTGGCTACGGCTACAACTTCTGTATGTTGCTATCAGATGTTATAGTTGTTCAACGACTAAGTGATTTGTTTGTCTTGAACTGTTTGAAAAGCTGTGGGCAGGGTTACGGTGACATGCCCTCCAAAGGTTTAGTGCAGACAAACCGTCGCGGCCGTTACCTGAAAATGGAGAAGCTTTGAACTTCGGCTCTATTGTCAGACTATTCTCATCTGATCTTTTCTGCAATGTCCCTCTGACATCAAAAAATGTACATTCCGTGAATGCAGAACAAATGAAGGGAAAAGTGCCTTTAAAATTACCTCACTGTGGGCTGGAAGCAGTGAAAATCTCTGCTCAGCTTCCATAGCATGGCGAGCCTTGTTCCTCGCTGCACAGATCTTGCCAGGAAAATCATTTTTCTGGGCTGATGTGGTATGCTGTCATGGCGCATATGCTCTTACAGAAATTTTATTGCTTTTGGCTTGGGTACTGCAAAATTCACAGCAAGCCATTTCGGTTACAGATCTACTGGTTGTGAGGCAGGAAATACTGGTAATGCTAGGAAAGTCACAGTTTCCACTCCGAACGTGATTTGCGGTATTCGTCAGTGTTTTTCTCCACTCCGCTTTGCCGTCTTCTGTATTGCCAAGTTGAACTCCGTGGGTTGATGTAAGGAAGCGCTGAAGCAGTGAAGAAAGGTGTTTCAGGCCCTTTAAGTGTTACCATAGTTTCTGGGGTCTGCTGGCGGTCTTGGAGCTCCTCTGAACTGCCACTACCGGAGATGGCCTTTGGTCTCAGGGACGATGTTGGTAATGGCGGCTCGCATCAGCCCTGTCCACGGTCAACAGCCCTTGATTGGTGACGGCGGTTAGAATATGCCACAGCATTGTGGAAATCAGGAAATTGGCTTTTCTTCCCTGCATTAAGATTTCATTTCCCCAGGATTGAAATAGCCATCTTTTCCCTTTATATAGCTCTGTACTTTCCAGATGGAGGTGATTCAGAGCCTTTTAAAATGATTTTTGCTTTTAAAGATACAATGTGAAAATTTCCCCGGCCATCTAGCAGTAATGACACGAGGCAAACACTTTCAAAACTGTTCTTTTAGAGTTCAAAGCATAGTTCCTCCTTGTTATTATGCTCAAGAATTCAAGGGAACTTTAACAATAAGGCAGGGTATGACCTTAAATTGGATGTGACCTATAGACAACCAATTGGAACAATTTTATCAATAAATCTGTGCGACATGATATCTGTTCAAAACATGTGATAAGAAGTTTCATGGGCAAATTCTGTTTTTATACAGAGAAATTACTATTTTCCAACTAATGGCTTCTTCAGTGCCTGATATCATGTTTCTATTTCTTTCTTGTCTTCCTTGCCTTTCTAATTTTAACAATATGATGATGGTAAAATTACACGTGAAACTAATGGCATACATTTATAATTTGCCATAATAATTTTATGAAAGTTAAGATCAGAACATTATATTTATATAAAGAACTTGACAACTTTTAAAAGCTTGTTATTTAAAATGCTTAGCAATTGAAAGCAAAGTAATAACTGCTATTTATAAAACCGCCTCAGCAGAATCTGTTTTTATGTTGACTGTTTTACGTTGACTGTTTTCCCCCACAACATGTATGTGCCGCTTATTATTACAGATTTGCTCATGGCATACTTTTCATGTTTTAATTTTTTTCTTCCAGGAAAACAAACATTGAGCCTCTAAAAATAGAGGAAGTATAAAGTAGTACGGCTGTTGCAAGGATATTTTTAAATGCTTTCAAATCTGAGACTTGGCTTGGCTTCGAGAATGAGCTTCTAGTGTTTAAGTATTTTGTAATTAGCACTCCTCCAACCGCTTGGGAAATAAAAAGTCCAGAGTCTAGCTTTCCTCCGAGTGCCAGAAAGGCAAAGAGAGCCCAGGACCAGCTCAGCAACTAATTGCGGCAAAAATAGACACATGCTCTGCAAGGTTTTCCAGGAAAGTCCGCTAAGCGCAGCATTTGCGACCCTGACTGCCCCTACTCCCACTCCCTGGGACTCACTGTTTTTAGAGCAGAAAAAAATCTATATTCGTTTAGTTTATTTAAAAGTAAAACCCAAGTCCAAGCGGCATCCCTAGGACCCCTGATGAAAAGTTCAAACTGTATTCAGTTAATTGTATGTTTTTATTGTCGATTGTTCACGTTGTAATGTTTGAAAACATCCAAGGGTTCGCTCTACAGTGGCTAGAACAGCAGTTACCTCCCAAATGCTGACATCCTGGGATTTGCTTCCATTTTATTTGTAATGAGATAACTGACCCAGATCATCTGTGTAATGTGATGTAAACCATACCTCTCTCCTACCCTCCACGGACACACAACACGCCAATCCCCAACCAGTGAAGAATGGGGCTTATTGGTGGTTGTTGGTGCTGTTGTTATTTGTTGTTGTTGTTATTTAATTGCTTAGTTAAAGCTCAATCAAATGTCCTTCCTAAAATCACATCATTCCACTGGTGAGAAAACACAGTATATATACGTGTTTTAACGATGCTGTGTAGAAACACACCTCAGAGAACCATCTTGTGGGTTTTCTTTACTCTTATTGACCGAATCTCAGAGGACATGACGACAGTGCAACATTAATAAACTATCTTTGCCTTTGATTATTCTGTTAATTTTTATTTAAGCTATAAAGGATCATATAAGAAAATAAACATTTGTGTTGGCCAATAACATTCTTTCTCATCTTACAAGAAGAAGATTCTTTCATAAATTTATCGGTTGGCTCTGTTTGGTTCTACTAACATGTAGCAACACTTCAGGCCTTTTAAGACCAGAAAGATTTGGCCGAGAAATATCAAGATTCAGTATTGTAATGTTAATTGTTAAATCATTATTTAATAGAAACTCTTCGAAGTCCTGGGAGGGCATGCATTGTAGGTGCACATGCTTTAGGATTTCCACCCAGGTTTCAGAGTTCAACACTGACCCTGTTTATCTTTGGCATTTAATCTCAATGATTCTTTATCAACTTTCCTGCTAAAAGAGAGAAAGAATTGCAAGGCCAAGCCTCTCTCCACCTTCATTGTACTCCAGTGCCAGAAAAGTGAGGTTGCTGAAATATATTGCAGACCCTCAGAGATGGAAGTGAAAAACCAAATAGTCTTGAATTATAAGAAAAGAAGAGACTGTTGTTCTAATTTCGGACTTTGCTTTTTACTTGGTGGACATTCTGATCCACTCTCAGAAACATCTGATTTGGGGTTACACCAGGCAGCTGGAGGATGTTTATAACTCTGAGGCTTCAAATAACTTTCCATATCATGAGAGTAACTTTAAACAATGTTTGAATAATCAACTGCTACAGCCATATATTTTATGGGTGTCCATCCTCCGGATCTTTCTTTCTAGATGATTTTATAAGAATATTTTCTCTGAACTATTTATATTTATACTATTTTGCTGTGAATGACCTTTGTATTTTATTATAAACATTAAATTGTGTACAACTTTATCTTAATGCCTGTTTTTTTTTGCCTGCATTTCTCATCTTTGTTCTTTACTGTAATTCATCTCATTTAGTTTTTAAGCTCTGGTTTAAAAAAAAAACTGATCTATTTAGAATATGACTAAAGTGGCATTTCAAACTGGTGAGGAAAGACTGACCAGCTTTATAAATGATGTTGAGAAATTTTGCAAACCATCTGGAAAAAATAAAGTTAGATTTTTATCTCACGCAATATATAGAAATAAATTCCAGATGGATTAAAGATCTAAATGTAAAAGTGAAAACTATAAAATATTAGGAGAAAACATGGAATGTATCTTTAGCATTTGGGGAATGGGAAAGATTTTCCAAAGCAAGACATGAAACCCAGAAACTATGAAAACAAGATTGACAGATTTTCCTTGAAAAAGTTTAAAATTTCTGAATGGCCAAAGGTATCATGGATACATCCCTATTATTTTTTTTCCTGGAGAAAGATGTCAGTGCATTTGGACATGAAAAATGAGAGGTATGGAAATTAGAAAGGAGGACTCAAATTTATTATTTATTTGTAAAAGATTGAGTCTGGAACATCCAAGAAAAGTATTTAAAAAAACCTAAGAAGCTATTAAAAGTAATCTGAAATCATGCAAAAACCAATAGCTTTTCTATATATAAACAAACGTCACACAGAATATATATTTGAAGAAGATATCTCTGTTATAATATAAACTAGAACCATAAAATACATAGGAATAAACTTAACAGGAAATGTACAAGATCCATGTAAAGAAAACTCTAAAATGATTTTGAGGACTGTCAATGAATAATTTCACAAATATAAAGATATATTCTATCGGGGAGTGGGAAGAAACCCTGCTATTTTAAAAAGTATCAATTTCTCCTAAAGTGATCTATAAGTTTAACACAAGCTCCATGATGATATCAATAATTTTTAATGACTACACGAGCTGATTCTAAAGATTTATGATAAAATAAGCAGGAAAGAACAGCTAGAAAATACTAAAAAGAAGAGAAAAAGGAGAGAGAATTTCCAGTGTCTTTACTTTATACAGCTCCAAAAGCCAAGATAATTTGATTCTGTCAGGCGGAAAAATGAAACAGAATAAGGTCAAGAAATAGACTAAAATACATAACGATTTTGATATGTGATAAATTATGGCTTGGGAGGAGATAAAATATTATAAGTGGTTTAGGGTTTGGAAAATATTAATTTGGATCCTTACCGCAATCCTCACGTCCAAAACATTTCCAGATGGATCAAAGAATTAAACATTAAAAATAAAAACCAGTGAATTTTGCTTTTATAGTTACAATGGTGAGAATGTTTTCTAAGTAAGATACAAAATTATAAACCATAAACAATTTGTAAACACCGACTCATAAAATTAAAAATTTCAGCATTGTAAAATTACCGTAAGCAAATTCAAAAGTTGAACAACAAATTGGTAAATATTTTTGCAACGTGTATAAAAAAGCATTAGTTTTTTTAATGAGCCAACAGTTCCTACAAATAAAAAAAAAGTAAACACCCATTGGAAAAATGAGCAAAAGATTGAAGTACATGAATCACTGCAAAAAGAATAATTAAAGAAATGAGAATCAAACCACAATGAAACACTATTTTTCAAATGCAGACTAAACCACAAGATACCATCTTTCCATTATTGGGTTGGAAAAGATTCAAAAATTTTTCAAAATGCTGTATTAGAGGGGATCAAAGGAAGCAGACGTTCTTATTCATTGCCAGTGAGGATGTAAACTGGTACAATTCCTTTGGAAGACAATTTGGCAATATCAGTCAGAATTAAAAATATATTTATCATCTGACCTAGCAACTCAGCTTCTAAGAATGTATCCTATAGATAAATGCGGGCAAAATTTTTTGTATAAAGCTGTTCAGGCAGTATTTTCTATAGTAGCAGCATAGTGTCCATCATTAAGGTGGTTATTAAGCTGTGGAACATCCACACTACATAGTACCATAGTTAGGGAAAAGTAAGGGAGCCACCATGAGTATGTCACTCTTTTTGTAAATGTTATCCAGACCTTTACAGGTGGCTAATAAATGTATGAAATGTGTCTCAAGTTTCCAATGATCATGGATATTCTCACCTTTTCTTTTCCTTTACTTTAATGCCTTTTACAGTTTGAAGGTTATCAGCACGCGTTACTTCTGTAATTTTAGAAATAATTACTAATAAAAAGAAGCCTCACCAGCTTAGAGAGGCTGCTGCCATGTAGAGATACTCTGATGTCGTTTTCCAAATAAAGCAAACCTACACCCATCACAAGAAAATAAAGACTTTGCCATTATAACTAAGGATGATCTTTAGATACTTTAGATAAACCGAAGGTTTAAACCATGTCAAATTCGGCTTGCCTTATGAAGCATCAAACCTTGGGAAATGAAATAATGAATAGATCTATAAGACCACAGAAAAATCAAACTGACCAAAACAATTCATCAGTTCTTGATGAGTACCATGGAGACTACTTTGCAACAGCCAGTGTGACACTTTCACACTCCCTGACATTTATGGAACCACCAAAACAAACCATAGAGGAATTTCACATTGAATTACATAGTCAAGCTGATTTCCCCTGGAGATAGAGAGAACTGAAGGAACCCTGAAAGAGAAAACTTCAGAAAAAATCTGTGCATCTGTTTCCAAGTCCATGTTCATAGCCCATCTGACTTGTGTATGTAAGCTTTTTTGATTTTTGTCAAATATTTACTAAATTTACAATTGATTGTGGTAAGCGATCAAATGAATTGTATGCAAATTTGATCAAATTATTGAAGAAAACAAAATGTCTTAACCCAATCGTATGTCAGATATCATATAGTCTTTGTATCCAAACAGAATTTTGGGCAAGGAAAATTGGATCTACAAGACAAAATATGTTTTCTCTGCGGATGCTGTTGTTCAGCTTCTGCCAAGTGCATAGCTAGAGAATTCAGATGGTTGTGGTTCTGGGATCTTGGGGGTTGTTTCTACCTTCTGGCAATGAATGTTCTTCCCTATTATTCAAGAGTTCCCATGTGACCTGAATGACAGCTAACAGCTGGGTCAAAAGCTATAATTATTCCATCAGCTTTCTTGGTTTCAAGTAACTTCTATAACTAGTGGTTTCATTGGTCTCTAACCTCAATGTCTTTCCTGGACTCCATGTCTGGATTTGCATCTCCCCCTGGATATTCTGCAAGCACAACACAATATGTATAGAATACGTATCTTACCACACCCAACTCCCTATATACTCCCCTCCTTGCATTCCAAATCATGGCTAACCGTGTTGCCAGGCACTCATGCTAAAACTGGAGATATCCTCGACCTTGGTTCTTCTTTCTTATCCCTCCTTACTAAGTAATCTACAAATTCTTTTGGTCGTGCTGCTTATAATTCCTTTTAATCTTTGCCCTACCCTCTCTATTCCAACTGCTACTATCTTAATTTAGCATCTCATCATTTCTTGCCTCACTGACTGTGGTCATTTCTCAACTGGTTGTCCAACCTCCTGGTTGAATGTCCCATAATAATATCCTAAACTGCATTCAGAGCTGTTCTAAAACGAATAGTGCATCATGTGTCTCTTCTATTTAAAACACTTTGGTGATGCCTCACTGCCAGCAAGATCAAAAGTCCTTTCGCAAGCTGGAAATCATTTAAGACCTTTCATAATCTGGCCTTACCCTGACTTTTCAACTTTGTTTCCCATAGCTGCACACATACACACACACACACACCCAACTGCCACCGTAACATACTCCTTGTCCTCCTCTAACTTGCCGTTGTCACTTACTTCACTATATGTTTGCATGCACTGTTTCTTTTTTCAGTGATCCTCCCTCCGTTGCCACCACTCCATTACTGATTCTTTGTCTACTCACCCCTCACCTTTCCTGGGTGGCCCATTTCCATCCAGAGTTGATGGCTATGGGAGGAAGAATAATCGCATCAGCCAAGATTGCTCTGCACGCTATGGGATCTCCAGGAGAGTGAGCATAGACATCCTCTGAGAGCAGAGACATCCTCCAGCCCTGGGTCCCTGATGTCAAAGAAGCAATGCTGATGAGGACACCAGGTAGGATAATGTGGGTGTGAGGCTATGTGACTTGTCACTTACAGTGGTCCCAGACTAGAGTTTGCAGGAGTATCAATGGGATGGTGGTCCTCAGAAGTTTTTCTCTCTTCTTCTCAGGTCTAGCTGAATTATGCAATTTCTCCCATATTTTCTAATCAAACCACCTCTATTTATATTGCCTTAATAATGTCTTCCCTGGCTCCTTACGAAGATTCCCCCTTCTAGCAGTATTTTCCACTCAGCGGTCACCAACCTTGACAAAAATCCACATAAAATCTTCAGAAGGCTTAGTTCAAAGATCACCTCTGACTTCTTCCAGAATGGAGACACTCTTCTCCTTTACTGTATATTCATAACACTTTGTACTTGTCTCCATCCCAGTGTTCATCAGAATAAATGTAATGATTTGTTTATGGGACTGTCTCTCCCAAGTCTGTGAGCTGTCTGAGGGCATGGGCCATTTCTCGTACTCTATATAATAACAATACAGCTCCAGACACACTGAAATTTTGTCTGTTCCCAGAATTCACCAAGCTTCTTGCTGTCTTGGGGACTTTTTTCTTGCTGATGCTTCTTCCTGGGACAACCCCCAACCCACTTCCCATTTTCCCAGTGCTGGCTCCTTGTCTGCATTTGGATTCTAGATTAAATGCAAGATCCTCAGAGAGGCCATCACTTTATCCCTTCCTCAATAACCTCCATCACCTCGATCTTTATTTTATTCCTAGCATTTATCACCAGTTGAAATTATCTTTATATATCTATTTATTTATTCTCTATCTTACCTACAATGAAAATGTAAAGGTCAAGGGTATCTGTCTTGTTCATCTCTGTGACCCCAGTGGCTAGCACATAGTAGCCGCTCAAAAACTACTGTTGAGTGCATTATTTTTTCTATGCTTATTTATCCCTATAATACTTTTACAAAACTAAAGTCATGCTACATATTTATGTATACACCTGCTTTGCTCACTCATTATCATTTCTTGAGCATTTCCTAATGTTGAGTATTTTTTTGAGAACATAACACCTACTGACTCCTCTATGTGAATGTAGAAAAAGACCTAATCATCAAATACCATGGGCTTTCCCAGCCATCATCTTCCTTGACACTCTGCCTTCAGTATGGTGGAATGCCTTTTCTTGGTGGCCTCCTCCACTCCCATAGTGATGTGAGGTTCTCATATTCCCTCATTATCGGTTCTTTCTATACCCACGGGTCTGTTTACTCCTTCGCTCTCTAAATGTACAAGTCCTACCTTTTCCATCCAGGCTAATGTCTCCCTTTGCAATTTCACTACCATCCATCACTCCTTCAGTCTACATCGCTAGCTTTTTCCCAAGCTTCTCTTCCACATTTCCATGTAGATGCTCTTCGGGCACTTCCAGCTCAACATGTCCACAATTGGCTTCAAAACATGTCCTCTCCTAAATCAGTTTCTTTTCTTGAACCCTCAATTTCTGTTAACAGAATCACCATCCTTCCAGTCATTTTGGTTCAAACTAAGTTGTCATCTTTGACAGACTCTTTTCTTCACACATTTGCTGAATCCTATTTCTTGTTTTACATAATGAATATAATTTTGTTGCTTTTCTCTGATTATTTAAGCCATATTTCCTCAATGTAATGATTTCAAACAGACAAAAATGTATAAGAGGGTAAAAATCACGTGGAGTCCCATCTTACTACATTGTTCGTCATTAATAATTTGGAGGTCATTCCTTTGTGAACCTTTTATTTTATATAGAAAAAGCATGGATAGGTAGATAGATAGGTAAGTTTACATAAATGTGACAATATGCTAATTAAATCTTTACAGATTAAAAAAATCAAGAGTTGCAAAAATTGTGACAATTTAAATTTCTATGCAAATTTGTATTTTTAAACTTCAGCTCTCAATCTTATCAGAGTTATCTCTGTGAAGGCATACATAACCTCATGTGGAGAAATGAAAAATGTCTGTATTTTAGGCCTTTTGTGAATTTGAAGCCTAGACCAATGGTGCCCCTGTGGTAAACTCTGGAACTGGGACTTTGTTTTATTCATCTTTCTATGCCCCAAGGAGATCCTCATGGTGCATGTGGAATAATTTTTTGCACTATGAATGATCAATGGCATCAACAAATATCTTTTAATGCCTACTATATACAAGCCACTGCTAACTATGTGAGGGATACACAAATGAATAAGATGTTGCTCTTGCTTTTGAGGAAATTTATATCCATGGTCTTTCAAAAAAAAAATGCTACTGTAACCTCCATAAATTTTGCTCCCTACCACTGATCTTTGTGCCTGTGAAGGGCTCATTTTGGTTCTCTGGGAGTTTTGTTGTAGAAGCTAAAGGCCCCAGCCTTTCTCCCAACATGCACTTTCAAATATGAGAGGGGATGCAAAAAAGAAAGGAGATCTGAGATGGCCAATTTAAAAGAAACCAAAGTTGTTTGTTTTTTGAAAACACATTTTGTAGGTTGATGGCTCTTGATCGCTGTGGGATGGCAACCGTAGGATCCCTCAAACATCGCAAGAGCTCATCTTGGACTTATAATGATTTGGGCTATAATCTGCTGTCTTCTTTTCAAACGATGCAGTTATTCTGGAGAGGCTTCTGTCTGAACTCAGCCGTATTTCTATGCTCAAAGTGGTGGGACACCATTCATGTGAAAGCACCATGGAAGACTTACAAGCATTGTATGGGCCTTCAGAATAGTCTAAAGTGTATTCCTAGTAGATGTCCAGGGCAGAAGATGCTCATTCGTCACATTCAAGGGAGCAGTGAAATTTGTTTTTACAGATTCACTTGGCTGAAAGGAAGAATACCTGGGGCCATCACATTCTAGAAATCTCAATTATGGTAAAACAATCTTAGAAAAGAAGTCAGACTTGGTCTATACTTGAAGATTCCAATCTCTTTTATTAACTCTTTGCAAATACTTTTCAAAAAGTTTAAGATTCTCCTTAAGTGGTATTTGGCATAAAAACGTTAGATAAAATGCTAGTTTGGAGAACATGTCGGTCATTTTTAAGAGCAGATGTCCACCATTTCTCTCTTTGGGGAAGCAGCCCATTAAGCTGCATGCTGTTGAATCAGATGTGACAAAAAAGTTCATTCAGCCCGATTTATTTTGGCTTGAGAGTCAGCAGCATGAGTAGCAATGGCTGGTATTTCTGGATCTGCTGTTGCTGCTTTTTTAAAGACTGTTGAGTCGGACCTGACTGAATTTGCAGACATCTCTGGTTCTGCTGAACACACGTGCCTCTTCACAGCCTGAGTGCTGGTGATCTATAGCATCCTGGTAATTTGTGTTGTAAAATTGCACACCTACCTGCACAGATGTAAAATCAGCACCAAGCAAAATAAGCTTACCCTTGAATCTTTGTGTTCCGTGTTCTTCCATAGAAGACTAAACATCCAGGAGCTGATCCATTTATTATACCGTACATGGCATCACTGGGGGTGACAGCCACATTCATCAAAGCTCCAGTCCCTCGAAAGGGATAACGTTCGGGAAATATTTGATCAGCTATCACGGAATTCATCCTTGCCTTATGGCTTTTCTAAAACTTAATAAAAGTCCTCTTTCAAGCCGAATCTTCCAAAGAATACAGACCTCATTTCTCCAACTTCTTGGAGAAGCCAAAGCAAACATCAACTATCATAATTTCTGTTTTTCAGTTTCAAGTGCCTCAAAAATGCTCTTTCACTTAGTGTCACGCTGCTGACCTCCTTTTATTTGTTGTCCACACAAGGATTTTATTCAAGATCGACTCTGCTCTTTGTTTGCACTTTGAGTCACATAGCTTTGGAGCATTTGAGCTTGAAGGAATGTTGGATCTCCTCACCTCTTTGAAAGTGAAGAAATGAAAGCGGGGAGAAGCGAAGGTTGTCCTCGGTGTACTCTGGTGAATGGCAAATTCAAGACCAAAACAACCCGAACACAAATGCGAAGTACAAAGAAAAACATACAATAAAACCAAAAAATTAAACGTGTTTCGTTTTCTGCTGATAACACATAATATCTGTAATACTCTTAAAATAATTTTACTTGCCCAACATTTTAGGGTTTATACAATGCTTTCACATCAGTTGTTTCAATCTTCATAATTACCCTGGAGGCAAGTTTTTTTTCTTAAACAAATGAGAAAATGAACACTCAGAGTGGCCGAAAGACCATGCTTTGTCTTTGGGTTCTGAACAGGAGCTCAGATCCGAAGTTCTAGATCCCCAGGTAGGAACGCATCATGAAATGATTCCACTCCATGAGTGAGAAGCAGTGAGCACAAACCCACTTAAACACTGAAATAGATTTGTCTTCCTCATCAGTCTGAAATTTTCCAAACTTAGCTTTGACTAGCAAAATTGTCCTGTTCTTGCTGGAAGTGGGTCCAATGACAACTACAGCTGTCAGCAAAATTAGAATGTGTTTAAATTACCACTCCATTTCTTTGCACCCTGAACTGGTTTGCTCCCAACAGCTTCCATCCTCAGGAATATTAGAGTAATTTGACTGCCTCTTCTCAAAGAGAGGTTTGCATTGTGCACATTTCTTCTTCTTGCTGTTGTTTCTGCAGTACTCGGATTAATTATACCAGAGAGTTTTCTTTTGATGGTCTCCTTTTGTATACTTACTGGAGCTGGGAAAAATAAAACTCATTTTTCCTCCTTCCCACACTGAAACTTTTACCACATTTTCTAAGACAATTAAGATAATAGAATAGAGACACAATGACAAGGAAGATGTGGGTTTCCTTCACTGAAGATCTGTAGGGTTTCCCTAACACAGACTTCTCCCTTTCCTTCCCTTCCCAGCTCTGTCTTTCATACAAGCCCTTTAGGTCATGGCGACAAGAGTCTGTAGCAGGTAAAAATGAATCTAAAACAGTAAGTCTTCCTTTCTTTTCTTTCTCTGACTTCTTCATTTGCATAAATTAAAACCTGTTCTAAATTGGCTTCTTTCTTTCGCATGAAAATATGTTCTTCAAGTACTCATTAAATGCCCAGTTACCTCATCCTGTCTTCTGCTTCCTTAACTGTTTGTCCCTCAACTTCCCATGGATATCACTTGTCAGACTTGCATAATTTTTTTCTGTAAAACCTGAATTAGTAACCTTGGAAAGTCTGAATTGCATCCAACAGGAATTCATTACTGAGTGGGGTGACTTTGACTTTCATGAAAATGAATACTCTGAAACCATCAGCTTTGGAAAATAATTCATTACCCTCTTTTTTTTGGTGGTGGGTGGATAAAGTGCCTTTCATAAAAGCACCTCTTGTGTGAGTATCCTGTGTGACCTCTCTCTTATGAAAGAAAATGTTAGCACAGTCAGTTATTTAGAAACATTGTTCGTGCAAGCTTTTATGCTGACTTTCAGTGAGAACAAGATGAATCATGAATACTTAAAATTTTTTCCCCATGGTCCTGCCTAAATCCTAGTTTAATTGTTTCAGAGTATGCACCTGGGAGATGCTGTATGCAATATGGATTGGGGAGTTTGAGTTTCCAAGAGCTGTCCAGCTTAGTGGCCAGTGGGAACGCAGCTCCCTGGAATTTTCATCTCAGTCCTCTCTTGTCTCATTGTTTGGGCAGATACTTTCAAGTCTCTTTCTTTCAGGGCAAAACAATACTTACCACTAGCTCCGGTATTTTGAAGGTTAACAAGTTTTAAGATTTTTCCTTACTTTAGAAAAATTATCTAAAAGGATGAAGTAGAAGATTCATGCATCTAATACTCAGATCAACAAACTTTAATATTTTGTCACATTTGCTTCAGTTTTTTTCATATTAAATATATCAATAAAATAGGGATTAAGTGAAAATCCTCTTTGTACTCCTCTTCAATTGTATTCCTCTTTCTCCCTCCCTAGAGGCACACTCTTTCATAAATTTGTTATATCTTCTCCCAGGCCGTGTTTTTATATCTTTACTACCTATCTTTAAACATGATGCAATATTTGAGGCAGACAATTCTAATTGTCCATCTAATCATCTTTATTCCCCTCTTCCATTCTGTCAGAACCCTGGTCTTGTCCAGGAGGCAGGGACCCAGGAAGTCTACTCATCCTCCCTCTCAGGCACTGGTGCAGCTGAAGAGTGGAGGGATGGGTAGAGAAAGATGTGACCCAGATTCGGTCAAGGAGCTATAAGCAGAAGTTTAAAAGGTGGGGCTTCTAGGAAAACCATTGTTTTCTTGGAAAGAAGGCATATTCAGATTCAGATTCATCTTTTGCCTTCCCTCTCTTTGGATCTGAAGTACGGAGACGATGTGTGACGAGAAAGCTATCATCTTGTAATCTTGAGGATGAAAGAGAGGAAGAGAGAATAAGTCATGAGCCTTGAGGAAGGGACCCTAGTTGTAGGTTTGAGCCCTCCTGAAAAGCAATTTTTCAAGTCCTCCAGCAAAGCTGGGCTAACTAGACGTATTTACACAGGTTATATCCTGTTCCTCTTCTGGACAACCAGATCTGGTTAATTGTAGGAATGTCCCCTCCTTTGCATTGTGGGACTTGACTGGTGGCATCTTGGAGCCACCTTCATCTGGATCACCTTCAGCTGAACTCACAGGACAAAATTGTAAACCCCTATTTGGTTAAGCCATTGTTGTTAAATTTCTTTAGATGCAGCCAAACACAATCCTAACTGATAACATATTATCTTGCTTTTAAGATTTTTATAGAAAGAGTATTACCATAATAAGCTGTTCTGCAACGTGCTTTTTTCACTCAATGTCATGTTTGACATCTAGCCACTTTGATGCATATCTAGTTCATTTACTTTTGAATTTATTCTTTCCATCCATTTCTCTTTTATAGGTATTTAGATTGTGTCTTCTTTTCACCATTACCAATGACACTGTTCTGCATAATCCCATAGACTCACATGCACAAGAGTTTCTCTGGGATGTACGCTAGATGTGGAATTCGATGCATCTTTTTGAGATACTTATTTTGGGTCCTAGTAGCTTTTTGAGAATAGAATTGTTTGTGATTTTAGAGGCCGGTGGGTAATGACAGCCTTCAGGACTCTTTAAACTATACCTTGTTTTCTTATCATAATTGTTAAGCCTCAGGCAAAAGTGAAAACTAAAATCTGAAAAAAAGTTCAGAATCATCAGTAACTGAGTAAGAAATATTTTGACTTCCACCGGCTCTACAACAGTTCCTT